>NC_134402.1:300512323-300812323 GCF_038048845.1 Mixophyes fleayi | reverse complement strand
CATCAGTTAGATAATCCGTTTTCATGCAGGCTGCAATCCTCTGTTAAATTCCTATTAATAAATAGATTTTATATATATATATATATATATATATATATATATATATATATATATATATATATATCTCTATATATATATATATATATATATATATATATATATATCTCTATCTATCTCACACATACAGTGCATTTCGTTTTAAGAAAAAAGGTGCCGGAACGCATCTCTTTCTGTCCCCTCATTTTTGTGTAGCCTTCTCTCTCTCTCTGCCCCTGCGCTGCACTGTAGCAGCACCGCAGAGAAAAAAAAATTAAATGTTGCAAAGTTAATTAAACTTTGAAAACCCATGGAAAAAAGGTGCCGGAACGCCATTATGAGCGTTCTATGACAAAAAATCCCTATGTATGTGTGTGTATATATATAATTATATTATATTTTCTACAGCCAGGACCTGATTGTCCAGTACTTGGCACTCTAGTGTGCAATATTTTTGGGGTGCAAAATTGTGTCAGTGAAAGTCATAAACTGAAATTGGTTTTAAAATGTAACGAAACAGTTGTTCTCCAAAGTAAAAAGAACACATGACAGAAAAATGTAGTAGGATTTTCATTATTGGCCATTCCCATGGTAAAGGCTGAAGATAATGAGTCATTCTCCAGCAGCCGCTAGAGAATAAGAGAGTATGATGGTGACTAATACCCCATTCATACTGCACCAAAAACCCGGGTTTTTGCAGGGGCACGCTGAAAAACCCGGGTCTTGGTGCAGTATGAATAGTCCAGCCACAAAATCCCGGGACTTAGACCCGGGATTTTGCGAGGGGTAATTCCCGTGTTGGACCCCGCTCGCCTGCAGTATGAATGGTGCAACCCGTGTAATTTCCCGGGTCTCACCATTCATACTGTAAAAAAAAAAGATTTTAATTAATAAAAAATACATAAGAAATGTTTACTTAACTTATTTTCAGCCAGCTGTGTCTCTGGTGCGTTGCCGGCTTTCAGGGGGACCTCTGGGTACTAAAATGATGTAATTTCTAATGGACTAGAAACAACGTCATTTTAGTACCCAGAGGTCCCCCTGACAGCCGGCAACGCACCGGAGACACCGCTGGCTGATAATAAGTTAAGTAAACATTTCTTATGTATTTTTTTTTAATTAAAATCTTTTTTAACGCTTTTTTTTTTCTAAAACCCGGGTCGGGCAGGTGCAGTATGAACCCACCCGACCCGGGAATCTTGTTATCTTTACTGCCCTGTGCCCCGGCAATATCCCGGGATAACAACCCGGGATATTGCCGGGACAGCAGTATGAAAGTGGTATAATGGTGCTCTTCCACACCTTCATGTCTTCACCCTCAGTAACACTCTTTCATGCCAGTTCCGTGACACAGTTCTGATTATAATGAATACAAAATAAATGCAAAGATTGTTATTTACTATTGTTAAAAAAAAGTGGAGCTGAGTTTTGAAAATGCGCAAATGAAAGCGTGTACCAGAGGGTTCCTTAATCAAAAATATTCCAAACGATGATTAATTTTTCAGCTGTTATGTGGTTGTGATCATGGGACAAAGGAAGCCAGATTTTAAATTAAGGACAAGTTCATTTTGTTTATCATGGATTAGCCTGGTGAGGGGGTGCTATGAGAGTGTTCGTTTAGGGTAGCCTGAGCTCTTAATCAACTCCTGTTTTTCCTAGAGAATTACTGAAGCAGTGTTTAATTTCAAAATGTTTCTATCCATCTTTATTAGCCTGGATGGAATTCTGAAAAAGGCTAAAATGCTACGGGCCTAAATCATATGGTAATACATATTAACACTTACTACATATCGGAGCTTTAAGACCTCTCCCTTCCCAGCTGAAGTGTTGTACTTGTTCAATAAGCTTACAGAGCTACTGCACACTAGGGGACAGGGCGATGTAAATATTGTGTAGTTTTGCTTGAAAAAATTATCCTTGCGGTAAAAAAACAGCCAACGCCCAGCTTGGGCAGTGGGGTTCAACAGGAAACCCATGGGTGAGGCAATAATCAAAAGCATTTTTTTTTTACATTATAAACTTGTGGAAAGTGCCAATTCCAGTGGTATTTGAATTTTACCACAGTAAACCTAACAACTATATCATTTTTCAGTAGAAACTGAAAAGTGCACTTTAAGTAAATGCATTAATGTAACTATAATATTTGATTTAAATAGTGTCAAAGACATATATTAGTGGATACCCATACCAGTAGTAGAAAGTACTGGTTGATTGACCAATGACAATTTCTGGAGAGGAGGAAATGGGAAAATATCCAAAGGTCATGCTGTGGGTAAAAAGAGGTTGTCTACTATGCCAGTCTTTGCAAAGTAAACAGAAATGCCAGAAAATAATATGTTAAATGTTCTTAAGGGAAACTAATTGAGACGTATTTTGACTGGTTACAGTGGTTTGTTTTTGTTGCATAGTTTAGTATTAAATGAAAAAATATGCTATTCCTTTAAGTTCATGAAGATTCCTTTAAGATGCTCAGCTATAGGAATCTTCATATACTTGTTTGTGATTGCAAACAATCCTTATATAATTGAATCTTTTATTTTAGGTTAAGTTGTTTAATTACCCCATTAGTTACCAAAGCTATTGGATTGTCATCGATATTTGTTTTTTGTTGGTTAGACAATGAATTACATCTTGTTTTCTACAATATCTAAATTAATGTGATCTTTTAGGGATTGAGTGTGAGGAATTTATTAGAATACCGGAAATATTTCTCACAGTCACCCATACCTGGCAACATTCACAATCAGAAAATTGGGCACAAACCAAATCTGAACATCCCAAAACTATGCCCCCTGATCTGCCAATTCCGCACCATTTTCAGGAAAGGCTAAACCCATTTTGGGGGCCAAAAACATAGGATTGTCCTGAGTAAATTGGAACTATTGGCAAGTATTAAACATTTTGCTACCCGAGGAAGCAAGGAAAATAGTGCCCTTGTTTCATAAACCGATAATCCTTTAAGTTTATATAACAATTATATTTATAAGATTTAAAAGGAAAATATTTTGTTTATATAATTATAATTTTGCACCATGCCTTCATGTAGGGTTGTTTAATGAGATGTTTTATAATGATACCATAGTAACTGATTGTAAATACCTGCTCCACAAAAGGTACAGGGCAAGCACAATTCTTCATTATATACTTTCCAGGTGCTTCTATAAGGAATTGCCTACTGGTTTCTGCATATATGTTGGGATATATTTTTAAAAATCAGTGTAGGACTAAAATGTTGGTAAACTGGGACAAAATCTGTCACAAACAATGTGCTACTTACTTTGAATTCAACATGCAGCTTTTCTATAAATTGAGATTATTGTGAGGCTTATCATTTCAAAAGTGACATTTTTAAGGCACAATATAGTCGTACAGATAATGATAATCAGGACCAGGTATAAAACAGGCATAGAGGCATTTTAAATAACTTATTGTGGCATATTAATTGTGCAGCATTTTTACAGTTTTGGTGCTGAGGCAAAGGTATTTTTATTGTATTTTGTCTGCAGTATTACAGCTGTTATCTAGAGATAACAAACCAATAGCTGCTGGAAACATTTTTACACAATGTATTGGAGTTACGACTTGTACATTAGCATATATCAGCATTGATTTATGAAAATACAGTTGATGCACAAAAAACTCTGCTATTATACTTTATAGCCTACAGTTTTCACGTTTTTCAGAAATTGTACTTTTGGCTACTTTTTAAGTCCCAGCAACTCCCGTCTCAGCAGCCAATGCAATTTTGCACAATGTGTAGTGCACTGCCTGCAGAACAGTCTGTGGAGGTACTCCCTGATGATGTATCTTCGCCATTTTTTTTCTTGCCTTAGTGGTGCAGAGGAAAATCAGTACATTTCTGGGTATTGTAGTACCTGGAAATGAGCGCATTGGCATTTTCACTCAGAATTGAATTCCAAGATACACTGTATGTCTCTGCAGCTTCTACCATCTAAGGAACTGCTTGTGTCTGCCACAAAATTGAGATTGGCTCATGACTTTGCGATCTTATTGCACCTGAAATAGAATTTGATGTCAGAAAAGAACCTAAAGGTCAATCAATTCTGATCTTTTTATTATGTATGTGGGTTTTTCTTGAGGGGGTGGTTAATATTTAAAATTTAAGTCTTAACAATAGCCTTTGTCCCATGCAGAGACTGAATCTGCTGATTCTACCATCAGCAGTGACTAGCAAAGCCTATTGCTGCAAGTGTAAAGTGAACCCAGTCATGTTTTGGGGAACAATTTTGGCATTCCAGAATGGGGTACATCATCATTACACTCATCACCATCAGCAAGGACACCGATGTTGGGGATACAATTTACAGTACATTTGTGTTTTTGAAACTGCCCTCTGGTTTGTAAGCTCTTGTTTCTCCCAAAGGATACTATGATGCATTTACATGTGTTAGATGAGGGCTGATGTTACAAGCGTTGTTCTGTGGTGACCTTGACTGACCCTTTGTGCACATACTATGCACTTGACCATTGTGACTCAGGATGCATTTACAAACTGGTAATATTTGGCTTGTACTGGCGACAGCCTTTTACATGATGTATGGCTTTCTTGGAACTTGTTTCTGAGGTTGTAAGTGATAGAGAACCAGCAGCCACTCTCTGATATTGCGTTATTGGTTTTACTTTGCCTATGATAAATTGTACTTTCATTTGTTTCAAATATTTCACAGTTTGATTGTTTTATTGAGGCCAGGATGAAGGACTTGAGCTTCTCAGATGTGGTTGGTGGGAGCAGACATTTTCTTAATGCTTATCATGTAACTGCTGAGTGCTAGCAGCATTGAGTTGCTTTCTCTTCATTATCACAGCTTGATACATTTTGCCAAGAAGTTTCTGAAAATAGGTTGTCTAATGTTATATAACCTTGTGAGCTATGTCGCCAGAATTTTTAAACACTGATTGCTTTACATTGACCACAAGTGACACATGTTTTCCTCCTATTTCTTTTATAATATATTTTTCTTAATCCTAATTAAGTTGGATGAAGATGCATCTGTACAAATTGGCACCAGTTAGTACATTGGGGAAAAGATACATTGAGCAATGTATTACCGGGGTATTTGAAAATTTACAAGGGTTTAGTATTATTATTGTTTATAAGGCTCCAAAAAAGCCCTGTACAGTGGGGAAGAAGAGCATATTACAAAGATGTAGAGTGCCAAAAAGCAAAGTACTGGACAATGAATAAGTATACAATTGTTCATAAGAAGTAATACACAGTAATATAAGTAGTGGACGAGGTGGGAGTAGACTAGAAGACAGGAGGAGAGAGGGCCATGCTCAAGAGAGCTTGGTAAGTCACAATCAAAATTAGTAGTATCATCCACTAGAAAAATCTAGGTAGAATCAATGTCAGAAGGGCTGTAAGTTTCTTTTATAAGGCTATAGACATGTTACACTTGTTAGTGCTTGCGTTTTGTCTTCTTTATATCCCATGATCTTATTCTGGTCTTGTGAGATTACCAGATCTCAAAAGACTGGATTAAGCACTGTCTGCATCCACGCAGCTAACAGTGATCAGATTTGCTGCTAAGAAAAAAAGAAGATTCCTGCAGTGCTGGAGGCAGAATAAGTAGGAGTAGCAGAGCCAGAAGATTGCTGCTGAAGAAGAAGGTAACTTAAATGTCATACTGAAATATCAGATGAGAGGGGAAGGCAATACATTGTCTGGGTGGGGGTGATGAAATGGCTAGGGGGGGACATGCATTGGCGGAGAGGCATAAAATATATTGTCTATTTATGCATGTGCCGTGAGTAGTTGTTTAGTGTTTGAATTAAAGAACATAATCCCTCATAGTTTAACATTTTGCATTCTAATACCATTGTTGCATATTTTCAAAACAAGACCAGAAGCTAACCAAATGACAACAAAGCTGCAAGAACAAGTAGGAGAGAATGACACAGCCTGTCTATTTGGAATGCATTCCTATACACTAGTAGGGGGAGTGCTACAGGTATATTAGCCTAGTGTGACTGGAATCCTTAATCAGGCCCTGACTCTGACCAGGCTTCAGTTAGGCAGACATGTTTATTAACACATTGGTGTAACACATGTAATTTTCAAAGGGATAGAAGAAGCAGAAACATATATAAGCATCCATAGATTATAAGCTAGCGAGCAGGGCCCTCTTACCTCTCTATCTGTATGTATTGCCCAGTTTTGTTTTATTTATGTTTGTTCCCAATTGTAAAGCACTACGGAATTTGCTGTCACTATATATATATATATAAATGATGATATACAGGGGCTGGCTGGGCTCGGGGGAAGAGGGGCATCTGTCCCCCGGGCCTGTTACCTAGTGGGCTACCTTGGGCTGGGTCACTGGGCTACATGCATTTATTTTAAAATGTTTCTAATGGGCTGTTGAGCCGAGTCTTGCCCCCCGGGCTAAAGTTTGCCAGCCCTCCCCTGATAATATATGTAACCGTACCATACAGTGTCTAGAATTTATTTGCAATTCATTCATTTATAATCATATCTCCCTTGTGCTGAGGTTGTATTTTTCAGTGGGGTTTTTTTGTTTTGTTTTTTGTTTGTTTTGCCATCTAGTTTTTATTTAGACATAGTGTCCTGGCTGAAGAGGCCACTTTGAGGCTAAATTTTCACCTAGAGTTGGAATATCTGTTCTGATTTTTCTACCCATAACAACTTGTATTGGGCTATAGCACTTGGCTTTGAGTGGCGTCGACCTTTGGTTCAAAAAACGTTGTTTTTTAGGACAGTCTTAGATGACTATACATCATGTTATGTCTCCCTGTTAGCCTGCATTTAGTGATGACTACAAGTAATATGGTGAAAATCATATATTTTATGAAACTGTTTAAACACAAATGCTGTCACATGTAGTCCATTATCCATTACAACCTTCTATGTTATAACAGTGTTGCAGGTGTTGTCATACAAAATAAGAATTTACAGAAATCATGAAAAGTAATGCACTCCTTCAACTCTGGCACCATAGTGGATATGCTTAAATTCAAACAAAATCAGCATTCTTCTCAAACAAATTCAGCATTCTTTAATTTCTTCCAAGTCTACTTGGTAAAAGTATAGTAATCATTGTACTGAGTAGGTGGACTAATAAAGTTGTAGAAATACTCCTCCAGACCATTACTGCTTGTACTAACCATGTAGACCAGGGTTGTCCAACCCACGGTCCGCGGGCCAGCACGCCTGTAAATGTGGCCCAGAAGGAGTTTTGGTTGTGGCAAGGGGGCAGCGCTCTTAATGGGAAAAAAAAATCCTGGAAAAAAAAAAGAAAAGAAACTACTTACCTAGCGGGCACGCGGTCACGTCAGCTGGTACTCCGGCTCCCTCCCTTGTCTCCTACTCCGTGTGGCGCTCGCAGTGAATGTCGGGCGTGATGTCATCACACCCAACATCCATTGCGGAGCGCATCACAGAGGAGACACCCGCGCGAGAAGAACAATCAGCAGCACAGAAATGGAGAAGAGAAGAGGACAGGAGAACAAGCCGATTAAAAGGTAAGTTAAGGGGGATTTTTTTTATTATTTCAAGGGACGCTGACAAGTGAATAAAAGTCACCTGGTCCTGGAGCATCATGAACCTTATCTCCCTGCTACATACTTCTACTTGTAATACTAATGGACATGGTTGTATCCCTTATGTGGGTAACTATCCAAAAAAATAACACTTTCCAGAATTTTTTTTCCTTGTTCAATATTAGACTTGAGTCCTTAATTATTTTGAGAAGTTTTGCAAGTGTGACATTGTGATCTTCCAAGTCTTTTTTCAAAGTTGAGTTAATTTGAAGCATTTCTAAAGCACTAGTGATTTCAAAGTTTAGTTTCTGAAAACAGACTCTCATAAATTTAGTGAGTTTGTCTCTCTCCTTTATTAAAGGAATTTGCCAATATCTACTAGATACATCCTATTTGAATATTATATGAACTTATTCACTGCTTCACTGGTTTGGTAATTTCCTGAAGAATGTCGTATTGTTTCATCCTCTGACTCTATCTCTAGAACTAGATTTTCCTGCGACGTATGCATATGCTAAGCAATACTGCTTCAGTTTTCAGAAACTATTTATACTGGATCAAATTTTAGGAGCCCTATATCGCCAAACACCTTGTAAACTTATTCAACTCTTTACACCAGGCCCATTTTGGCAGCAACACCACAGCTGAGTAAAATGTCAGCGCAACCACTTTTAAACACATACACTGTAAACTTGAAGTTCTGTCCTTTATTTATTGCTTTTGAAAGGAATTTCCCAAATGCAATTTGATTTACCTCAAAGGCTCTCAAAAATTGTATTGTTTGTGGTTAGCTCTTAAGGGTCCCATAAAGCACATTTCTTTTTGGTATAAAGTGTGCATCAAGCTTAGAAAGAACTGATTCATAATAAGCTTTGTGGCTTTCTTCAGCAAATGTGAAGGATTTATTGACCTTGTTTTCCTCTGTTTTCATTATATAAAGAAGTGAACTAACTTGCACCAGTCCTTCTCCTTTATATAACTTCATAGCCAGGCAAAATAGCCAAATCAGTCCTTCAACTCTGGCCATGCAGCAAAATCATTAAAGTTAAAACATGCAGGTGCGGGGAACTGTGCCATTTTGGTTTTGTTTTGGCAAAATTTTTATGACAACACCGGTATAATACACACAACATTCCCCAGAATTGAAACGTATATGAGCGTATTTGAGGATGTTTTGCTTATACTTCTGGAGTTTGATCATCAGATTTAGCCTTTTGGTCCACTTAGATTAAGTCCATGTGTAGAGGCTAGTCAATATACCCTTGAACATTGATCCAATCTTTGTTGTGTCATGCAAGGTGTAGCTAACATAACCTAGAACCCTGATTACTATCAATTTACTGATGTAGACTGCTACAAGTGCAGATATTAATTTGACTATTGCCTGCTACAGAGTATTGCTTTCTGTATTTCAGTAGTGATTGTACATCAGTCACTTGCACTTCTTGTAAATTCTGTATTAGGAGTGATATGACTGAAACTTTGAGTGGAGTTAGAGGCAGAGTAGGGAATCTACTTCCTAACTTAGTCATAGGAAGAATGAGTGCACATGATTGGTGCAATCAATTATTGTGAAACATGAGTGGCTGGAGCTAGGGATGGTGAAGAAGCAAGTTAGGGCATAGGAGGCAAGGTGACAACTTCAGCCATTGAATTGTGCTGCCTGAGAAGCGTTTCTCAGTAACAGCTACTTTTACTGCTATACTTTTTATTTGGACATGTGTCCAGAAAAATATTAACCATGGTGGGAATTTGAAAGAAAGACAAAGCTCGTAGAACAACCGTATTGACCGTAAATAACTTGACTGAAATAACTCTGAGTCCCTGGCTGTCCTAATGAATGGGTTAAACTGAGCAGCGACAGGATAAATAAAACGCCTCCAGATTGCATTTAATGTTATTCCTCCTATTTTTCCAATCTCTTCAGCTTAATATAGGCGGTGACAAAGATTTTTTTGTGTTTTTATATGTGCTTACCTGTAGATTCCTGGAGCAGGATCCCGAGGGCCTTTTTGTCAGACCAGTAGTGAATGCTAGCTGAGACGGGTGGCTCCATGGACCGCTAGTTGCCTGCGAGATGCAGCAAATGCAGAGATGTTGGACTCCCTGTTGGGTCAAACTCTATACACAAAGCGGCAGTGAACCACATCACTGGTCACTCAGTACTGCATCATTGCTGTGGAGACCAGCCTGCAGAACCTGCTCCAAAGAAGCCAAAGAGCATCTGTCCCAGGTAAGCACTATGTAAAGGTGAACTTTTGGAGTCTCTATTAGAATAGTTAGATATTCTTTCTACACTACCCTTTCAGGTGAAGCATGTGACAAGGAGCTAACTGTGGAGTCATGCAGTGACTTTTTGTGTACACGGTATGCCTCAAAGCTGGAAAGAACTAGCTCAGCCACTAGAACAATTCAAATAAATGATTAATTGAATGATGATGTATTTTATTACTAAAGAACACATGCAGGCTTATCAAGGAGTAAAAAGAACCAGATCACACATATGTTTGGAACTGGATGATATACCAGAGCCCGCTACATATGAATCAGTGGAGTCCCTTGAGTATGAATAGTCTTCGGATAGTGAGCAGGGCAAATAAAAGAAGAACCAAGATTACTTAATACAGAAGTAGCAGAAAGCCTACTGAAACATACAATGGGGATTCAGGATACACCAGCTCAGACATGCTTGCTAGTCACCTTGTAAACACAAAATATTTGAGTTATTAAAGATCTCATTAATAGAAGATGGGAATAACTGGATACGCATCAGACTAACCCTAAGAGAATTGAGACTTGAGCTGCAATCAAGTTAGTGGTAGCTATGGCATCAGTCTCAAGAGGACTCAGGATTTGGATGGATACCTTGTGCAAATATGTAAATAAATGAACACACTACTCGGGATCACTAGGTTTCTCACAAAATGTGGAGTATAACAACATGTACTTTTTATAGCCCTGTTAATGTTCCCTAGCTCACAAGTTCTATAAGATTATATCAAGTTATGGTATAATGGTCACCAATACACCATGTGTGGGAGATAAAGCAACAGCAGATATGGGAATGACTCTAATGCTGGCATCTGACAAAAATGTAATAGAAGCGAACAGATTTGATTAGGGGACATTGTAGCTATGCCTACATAGGCCAATTTTTCACTACGTGTTACCCATTGTAAAATGTGTATTGTTGATATTGCAATGATACTGTTATACACTGTTTTTAAATTGAAGCCAGCTGGGTTATGGGTAAGGATCAGGTGGGGTCCAATTCCAGGATGCAGGTGAGGGGGTTATAGCTGCATTCATTCCCCCTCCTTTCACTACAGAAAGTCCTGATCAGCTGAGAGCTAGGTCTGGCTGAAACATCTTGTAAAGGGTTAATACTGGGAGTGTCATTTAATAATTGATCTTGCCCTTTAATTAACTTTAGCATGTCTCCATTGTCTCAGATGACCAAGGGATGTATTAGATTGAGTAGTAACAGCCCTGCAACAGCCTCTTTTGAAAGACAGCCATTTCAGAGGATGCCACTATCTAAGACCACCCCTAACATAGCCCCTGGTGTGTGGGGAAACTTCAGAGTATAGAGGAAAGAGTGAGAGCCAGGGGAGTTGATGGATATTTTTGCGTTCATTCTGGGAAGAACTCCAGCGATGAAGTCTAGTCATTTGCTGGACTGAGCATTCTGTTGTGACATCTGCAGCTGAGAAGAACTCAGTGGGTCTTGTTACTTTGTGGGACTGATCTAACAGGGAAACTAAGTGCTTGACTCCTACCATGCTGGTAAAGGAGAGATTGTCAGGCTGTGGCTGGGATTCAGCAAGTCAGGACATCTAAGTGACTATAACTCCTTAAGCTATTGGGAAAAGATGATAGGAGAGTGATTGTTTTTATTACAATAAATGTACTATAGCTTTCTAACTGCACTTGCCTGAGTGACTGGGATCCCTAGAAGGTGCTAGGTATGCTTCTGTGGCATAGTAAGACACCCCTGGATGGCCAACATGTGTAAATTGTGTATAAATGGGCCAGATAAACCCAGTATCTTCCCAATGACAAAGAGACATCTTAGGCTACGCACACACTGGAGAATTTTCTGACCAATTTACAATGATTGTACCTATGACTGAAGGTCCTACCAGTCAGGCGATTCATGCATACACACGATTTACCTTCAGATCAGTTCTCTTCATCTGGTCTTTTAGTCGTTTAGAGAATGACAACATAATATGCATTTATTAATTCATTCTTTGACACACTGATCAACAGCCTTGTTATAGCTATCCATATGTCATAAAGAATTTCAATAGCTTCTGTTACTCTGAAACAAAATATCCAATCTCAGAACAAACAAACTATTCCATCTGCGGCACTCTCTACATTTAGTCACCGGGACATGTTCATTGCCGGCATCGGCTGAAAAGACCATACCTGTAAACGCTAAGGAGATCGTATTTGTAAGTACCGTATTTTTCGCTCCATAAGACGCACTTTTTCCCCCAAAAAAAGTGGGGGGAAAAGTGTGTGCGTCTTATGGAGCGAATACTGCATGCCAGGAAGGAAGGAAGAAAATAAAACTTACATGTCCAGCGTGGAAAAGCGGGTCCCGGCCAGGCTGCAGATCCTCCTGAGCATCCGTCCCTCCGCCTATCTGTGAGGACCTAGCTATCACATGGGACGTCCCATGCGATAGCTAGGTCCTCACAGATAGGCAGGGGGACGGACGCTCAGGAGGATCTGCAGCCTGGACGGGACCCGCTTCTCCACGCTGGACATGTAAGTTTTATTTTCTTCCTTCCTTCAGGAGGATCCGCAGCGCTGAAGACACCTGAGGGAATAAGATAAGGCTATAGTGTTTGTGTGTGTGTGCTGGAGACTATACTGTGTGTGTGCTGGAGACTATACTGTGTGTGTGCTGGAGGCTATAGTGCGTGTGTGCGCTGGAGGCTATAGTGTGTGTGTGCCAGTGTGCTAACATAGCATGTGTGTCTAAGAGTGGGGATCAGTGTGTTAATATAGTGTGTGTGTGTGTGTGTTGGTGAGTGTGAGTGAAGGGGCCAGTGTATTTTGTGTGAGTGAAGGGACCAATGTATGTTTTCCTTCTCTAAAACTAGGTGCGTCTTATAGTCAGGTGCGTCTTATGGAGCGAAAAATACGGTACATACACATTACATGATGATGGAAGGTGATTGGAGCAAGATTATTAAACAGTACAACCAACCAAATGAAACGACAATCGACACCTTGGAATGAATGTCGTTCATCGTGTAAGTATACATACTAAAGCGATATGTGGCCAAACGGTTGTTTATCGGGCGATTGGCTCAATAGTTGGCTGAAAAACCTCCAGCGTGTACCCTGCCTTACTTCTTAACAGCGAATCCTGTTTCTAGGTGACAAATTGATAAAATAAGAGACAAAGTGTTACTGTCTAAGGAAAGACTGCAGAATACAACATCTGATGCATCAGATTTCAGATATTGGTGCAAACTTCAATATTGGACTGTCTCAAGCTCCTGGGAATGTTTTTTCCATGACAGGTGAACTGTCCTGCAAAACACCTATACAGTGTAGACAGAGTTTATATGGGTGTTCCAAAGCATCTCTGCTCACTGCATCATATGTCATGTGACCTTGGATGTCAGGATAATCTCATGAGAATAATAAATCATTAGGAACAAACCAAGGAAATGGCAATAGACAAGATTATTCTTATAGCCTGCCACAGTGATTTAGTAAAAACAATATATATATATATATATATATATATATATATATATATATATATATATATATATATATATATATATATTTTTTTTTTTTTTATCATGTGATTGCTGCTATAATATTGAATCAATCATTTGGAGGACACTTCCAAAATTGTAACATGCTGAGACATTCGTATCTGTAGACTTCTTGTTTACTTTAACAATGGAATGTAGTCGTTAGTATTAAAGTACATGAGAATTGTATGGTCTAAATAAAGGTGGGGAAAGCAAACATTGCTTCACAAGTATGTGAATGAATATCAATAGCTTTTAAACATGTTATTTGCTTTGAGAACATTAATAACACTCTAGCTGACACAAGTACATTGTGTAGAGATTAGTTTATTGCCAAAATATTAGATTTATTTTTAGTTTTGAGTGCTGCACTATAGCAATTTTTACTAATGCTTTGCTGAAAAACAACTTTGTTTCTATAGCAAAGCAATTTTAAAATGTTATGTTTTTATTTTTTAAAGCAAACATTTTCCAGTTCTTTAACCCCATCATGACATTGTCAGCACTTCATTGCAAGTACATACCTGTTCATATTTCTCCACTTGGAAGTATGCCAGCCCTGCCTTGATTAACTCAGAGTTTTAGTTATACCATGCTGCCTGTAAATATAGTGAGCACTGCTGGTATTCTGCATTCAAGTGTCAGAACACTGCTGATTATACTATAGTATAGTTTTTGAGTTTCATTATCAACTCATAATTTAACAGATTAATAACTAGTAGTCTAAAATAAACCACCTGTCTCAAATTTTAATTTTAGGATTAGTTTTTATAAATAGTCATGCAGTCAAAAAAAAAAAAGCAGGCGAGCAAGCGAAAAATCTGTAGGTTAAAATGGAAATTTAACAGTGGTTCAGAAACATATATTGAAACATAGACTTTCCAGGTTTGTAGTACTTATAGAGATGTATTATATTTTAGTAGAACCCTATAGGAACATTTAGCCATTTTAATAAAGTTCAAGTATTTGTGCTTTTTTTTTTTTTTTAAGAATCATCTTGAAGTTTAACATCTGTTTTTTGAATCCTGCTTGTGTGAGATCCCTATCAATCCCCAGTCTGTCTAGCACAGAGAGGTGGAGCTCAGATTGGTCTTGCTTTTAATAATGTTTTTTTTTTTTTAATATAAGAATAGTACTTGCTCTGCTGATGGATCAGAGCGTTCACTCCTTTACATCTAATCAATCTATAACTTTATAGTTTGTTTTTTATAAAACACTGGAGAAACCTTGTGTGATTCTGGTTGTTTTTATCCATTGCTGGTGCAGGAATGTGCTTGCTTTTCTGTCTGGCGAGTAGAGATACCTGAGCATATTAACAATTACATTTGTGTATTGTGTATAGGTGTGTTAAAATCATTTAGCGGAAAATATTCCCTAACTTGATTCCTTGCAGGGCAAAATGTATGCAAAGAGCTGAGAGTCTGCTATTGGACTTTTATATGTTTCCTATCTTCATTATAAAATACACATAATTTTCTTACCTTTTTTTGTTGAATTAACAAAAATGTATGAAAAATGTAGCGACTGCTTCACCTTTGTCATCTTTATCACTGGACTTCTTCCTAAGCGCAGTTTTTTGAACCAATCATTTCACTTATCACTACCAACTTTGGATCCGTTTTTGCTACAGATCTCAGTTACCTATTACGCATAACTCGTTTGGGTTGTATATGCCCAAGGAAAAGCCCTGCTACATGAAAAAACAGCCAGTATTAACTTTTGTGTAAAATATAAAACTAATTTGCACCCCTTGCATTGTAACATGGTTTTGTCCAGGAAACTACTTACTCAATTTTTTGCTTAACTTTCCTTAATGAATCAGGCCCGATTATGTTTATCTGCAATTAACCATTGTCTGTCCTAACTATAAGTTGTCTACCTATTCTGTTTGTGTCTTTTTATTAGACATCTTGGTTATGTAAATTCTTATTAATATCAGTAAGACTGTATCGATTCATGGCCATACACTTTTTATGCGCGCCAACAAATTAAAGTATTGAGATGATACATACACATTTCACTAATCCATTTGAAGTATCCATTGTGTCACTTTGGCTACAAGTAGTACACTTCCCCAGCTTCCATTAGCACTACTTGGAATTATTTGTTCCACTTATTGTGAAGTTCGCTGATGTGAATTTCATGTGCATAGAACAATATCTTTTTTTTTCAAAAGAGCTAAATAGCCAATTTCCTGACAGGAGATGCTCATGCTTTTGCTTGGAATATCTGGAACAACTATATGCTGTAAAGAACAGTAGCCTTCGTTGCACTGTTTTTGAGAACTTTTGATATTTGTGACTGAGTACCTATTCAGTGTGGCACTTGTTGCCATTGAAATCAGCACTGGGTAAAATATCATGTAAGAATGTGACTCCTGGCTTTAATCTGTCTTCTGGCCCTGGGAAATCCCCATGTTATATATATGACTGAACAGCTGGTAAGAGATCATTTGTCCTTAAAACTCTCAGAGCTAGAATTGGATCGCATATGAGGGTTTTTTATTTTTGCCAAGCCAAGGATCCCTGGATGTATTACAGATGAAGAGCCTGGATCTATGTAAGAAATAAAGAGGTTGTTTTTGTTTGTTTTTTTATTTCAGTTAAAATAATTTTTACAAAACTGAATATAATGGAAGCCCCTGCGCACAAAACCAAATGCAGCCTCTTTATCCTTTTAGCACAAATCCCCTTTTTGTACTCAAGGTAATAACAAATGCAAAATTCAAAAGGAATAAGATGGCGCTATTGGTATAATCTAATCAATGAATGCATAAAAGTCTCTTTTGAACAATTCAAAGTCATTCTTGATGGTGGTTTTCACTTTACTCCAAATCCTCTTGATTCTCATATCAATCCGTTATTCATAAAAAGAAAAAACATCCAGAAATAGGGTCTAGGGTTAGAATAACTTTGGTAAAAACTTTAAAAGGTTGCACTCGTAATAGTTCCCCTATTCACCGGTGAAATATACCATATAACATGTAACACCCCGTGATGAATACTGGATGTCTTGATAAAATGTACACTTACACTAAAAACGGATAATCAAATCCAATGGGTAACTTTTCCCCTTTAGTGGAAGTTATTGTATACTCCGTACCGATATGGAGAAAAAGATAATTCCTCATATGTAAAAAAACGTACATTTATTTCCAACAACGGGCACACTTCCCGATGAAACAATAAAAACATATATTGTTAAAATACACGACCCTCTTGTGAAGGTGGACTCTTACCCCCACTCAGAGATAAACGGGCACGTAAGGAGATGTCAATGTCCGGGTCCGGATCGCCGGCTCGATCACTCACAGATCCCGCTGTTCCTGGGTGGAGGGGAGTTTCCTTTCACGTTCTGCTTACGTCACCTCCTCCTTTCCAACGCGTTTCGAATACCAAATCTTTATCAAGGCATAGTAGGCGAACATTTCCACGATCTTAAATAGTGTTCTCTTAATTGATTTTCCATACAGTCATCGCTTCTCACATAGCGGTTAAGTCATATAGTAATGTGAGAATACCGATAGTCTTATAAACAGCTCTTATGTACATCAACAATAAAGCAAAAATATGACAAGTTTTAAAACATTTGAATAATTTCACCTGTAAATATACATTGGTGTCTTAAAGCTCCAAACTCCTTTTCATATCCCTCTTTAAGAATTATGTTCAAAATACAATGTGGTCTGTCATCAAACATCTAAAACTACCACTTGGACCTGAATTTTATCCTTTAAAATCTACATGTCCTTTACCTTTTAATTAACCCTTTGCTTCCTTATTCTTCTAAGAACCATTTGATTTCAAAGTCTTTGTTCAAACCTTATGGGGCTAATGTGCCCATGGAGTAAATCATCTTCTTTTCACACCTGGCCAGGCCTGCTTTAGAATCTTTTTTTCTCCAATCACCAGTAATTTTTTTAATTCCACAAAATAATTTGATGGCACTCACATTGCATGCATGCACTTCTTTAAAATGAGCAGACAGGGAGTGTTGCTCATATCCCTTCCTGATGTTTCTAACATGCTCTCCCCATCTTTCTTTTAGCTTTCTCCCTATATACTGGATCCCACAGGTACATTCCACTAGGTAAACACAGTTCTTAGTATTACAGGTTATCATTTCCTCAATTTTGTGTATATATCCATTTGAATGGGATTTAACTTCTATCATTTTGGCAGAATGACATTTAGTATTTCTACAAACCAGACAGGTTCCACATCTAAAAAAAACTTTTACATTTTTTACAGTCTCAATTGGTTTGGTAATGACACTTCTAACTAACATGTTCTTCAAACAGGGAGCTCTCCTATAGATAAATCGGGGTTTTTCCTTTATGTGTTTGTTTAAATCCACATCACCCCGTAATATAGACCAATGTTTATTAATAATTTTCTCTACCTCTCTATAATTGGTATTATACTGGGTGATAAATGGTATCATTGTATTAAAACCCTTATCTTCCATTTTTTCTTCTGATCTTTTACCCAATTCTCTATTTCTGGGGATAAGGAGGTTTTCCCGCTCCATACCTAATACTTGCTCAATGGTGGTATCCAACATGTCTCCTTTATACCCCTTTTCCAAAAACTGGCACTTATGTCTGTGTTTTTTTTTTTACACCATTCTCCTTGGTGCACTAAAGGACCCAAATGGGCACTTGTGGTTCGCCAAATGTCAGCATACCCTGGCAGCCATGGATACGCTGGTGCTTGTAGGACTACAAGCCCCTGCATGACCAATCACTTAATGGCAGTCTAGGCATGCTGGAACCTGTAGTGCACCATGCACCAGAGACAAAATAAATTTAAAAAATATAACCCCACAGCCCCAGGGGTGTGGGAAGAGCTCTAGTGCAATCTCCACAAGGCTGGTTAAATCGGGGGGATGGGGATCGTTTTTTGTTTTTTTTGTGGATCTAATATTCCTAGGGTATACAGCCCCACAATGACTAGCACTAGGCGCTGGCAATAGTAAATTTGGGGGAACCCCACGCTTTTTGGCCCCTCGATTTTGCTAGCATCTGCCTACGCTGGCAGCACTAGGGTTGGTTAAGCAATTTTTTTGTTTGTTTTCATCTATTTATTTACAACCTATATACATTAGGACTGTACACATTATAGATGTTAACATTTTGAACTTGTAGACATTATGTAGGTAGACATATTAACTTTGTAGACATGATTGTTAGCATTATGGTATATACATTTTGGATGTCCACATTATGAATGTAGACATTTCATACCCAATCCTTACATACAGTAACAAGGCATGCGATAATAAAAAAAATAACACATTGTATTAAATAAAATAGACTATTTATTTAGGGTGGGTCAGGAAATATAATATGCCAAGAGAAGGAAAATAAACACATTTTTTCACAACTTTTGCTGAACTGTGAACCTATCTTCTTATGGTGTACATACATTTTATATGTGCATCATATATGTATCATACATCCTATTTTATTGTACAATCTGTAATTTGACCTAAAAAGGGCTACAGTTTTATATCTAAGTACAGTTCATTTTGCAATTAATCAATATACATATAAGCTGGGTTTGCATAACAGTGGGTTTAAGATTTACCCAAAGTAGAACTAAACAAACTTCAAACTTGAGACTTTATGAAAATTGTCTTGTTACAATCTGATTATAATAGATAAAATTGCATATAAATTTAATGTGCATAGATTTATAACAGCTAGATATAAATAAAATACCTGAAGTACTATAGCTCTGTTTTACTATGGTTACAGGTGGGTAAATTGGTCTAAAGGCAACTGACATAAACATTTTAAAACTGCAAATTTGAACCTAGATGAAAAACAATCCCCATGACCGTAGCAATAAGAAATTAGAATCTATTCGTGTTCCTCAAACAACTATAACCATAAGGGTTAACTCCAATACTTGCTGAAGCTAGACAGGAAAGAAGTTTTGCATTGGAACTATATAAGACCACTTCTCCTTCTCCTTCTTCTTGTGCCTTTTCCTGTCTAGCTGAGGTAGGCCCTCACTAGCTAGTAACCATGGCTGGTTCTCAATACCTTGGAGCCTAAGGCCTATCCTGAGATCGTGGCTTGCTGCATTTGCATATGGTCCTTATGGAAATAGGCAGAAGATAGCGATGTACCGTTTTTAGAGAGAACTGATGCAGAAGTCTCCTGAAGACAATTTTAGAGACACTTGAGGTGGTCTGGGGTGTTGTCAGTGCATGGTATGAAAATGGTATGTCTTCTTCCGAGTGCGGTTGAATTAAATTGCAAAGCTTGTTCCTCTCCCACCTGATTCTTGTATTGTTACTCGGCAGCAATGAAGTCTGAAGCTGGAGCAGCAGCAAGCATGCTGCCAATAAGCACTTTAACTGGGTAAACCCTGGAACATTTTTTCTTGTATATACTTTTATGATAAAAATGCTGTCTGTGTATTATTACTAAGCAATGCAACTATTGCATTAGAGGATGGATAGGTCTGAGGAAGGTACATTTACTACAAGAGCCATACTGTGCCATGTGCAAGATAGAGGTGTCGACAACACCTCTATCTCCCCTGTCCCCCAACTTCGCTGCCTTGGTGTCACCCTCGACTCCTCTCTCTCCTTTGGACCCCACATTCTCTCTCTTGCTAAATCCTGCCGCTTCCAGCTGCGTAACATTGCTCGCATCCGGCCCTTTCTCTCCCAAGATGCCACCAAATGTCTTATTCACTCTCTGATCATTTCCCGCTTGGACTACTGTAACCTCCTCCTCACTGGCCTCCCCCAATCTCATCTTGCTCCCCTTCGATCTGTTCTTAACGCAGCCACTAGGCTCATCTTCCTTTCTCGCCGCTCCTCGTCGGTCTCCCCCCTCTACCAATCCCTTCACTGGCTCCCCTTCCCCTTCAGAATCCTCTTCAAGCTCCTCACTCTTACATACAAGGCCCTCGCCAACTCCACTGCACCCTACATCTCCTTCCTCCTCTCTATTCATGCTCCTTCCCGCCCTCTCCGATCTGCCAATGACCGTCACCTCTCTTCTCCCCTGATCACCTCCCCCCATGCGCGTATCCAAGACTTCGCCCGCGCTGCCCCCCTCCACTGGAACAAGCTCCCTCCCTCCATCAGAACTTCCCCTAATCTGTCCAGTTTCAAACGGGCTTTAAAAACCCACCTTTTTCGTAAAGCCTTCCAGTCTCCCACCTAATTACCTTCCTTTTCTTCTGCCTCTTCCCCTTCATTCCCCTTCCCCTATCCTCCATTCCTCCCTCTCTCCCCCGTGTCTCTCTGTCTGTCTACCTTACCCCTTAGATTGTACGCTCCTTTGAGCAGGGTCACCCCTCCTCCTGTCTCACCACTGTTAACTCTGCTCTCCAGCTACCTGGTCGTCCTCCTCGAGGACCCTCTTCCCCCTGTCCCCTCCCTCCTCTCCCCCCCGGGGGTCTCCCTATTATCCGTGCCCTCCCTCTTGTGCTCCGTCGTTTGAAGACCTTCCCCTCTCCCCTCCCCCGCCCTTGCTGTGCTTTGAGCTCACTGAGTTACTGTGCTTATTGTTTACTGTACTGTGCTGTCTCTCCTTGTATTGTAATTTTGTTTGTCCCTGTACGGCGCTACGGACACCTAGTGGCGCCTTATAAATAAAAAATAATAATAATAATAAATGCAGTTTCCATGGTCTCTGGCTAGAACAAGGAAAATATGGATGAGAAACTAGGGGGTATATTTACTAAACTGCGGGTTTTAAAAAGTGGAGATGTTGCCTATAGCAACCTATCTAAATTATCTAGAATGTGGTTGCTATAGGCAATATTCACTTTTCAAACCCGCAGTTTAATAAATATACCCCTAGTATTCTGAAATAAGGTTAGTTATTAGCCATTCTCTGCTATTAAAGATTGATTACAGATAGCTAATCTAAATATTCTTTAACTACTTTTCGGTTTCAGGGAAATAATTTAGATGTTATGATTTGGTGTCACAACTCTTTCTACAAAACAGGAGATTCAGAGGAGTTAGTCCCTACACATAGTTTAAGGAAACCAAGTCATACTGGCCAGGTTGGAGTTATGGTAGACAAGGTCAAATAGGACATTTTGTTCAGAATTTTGGTGCCTTTACATGCAGAGGTTATAAGGCCCAGTCTAATTACCTGTTTTCCATACATGCACAATCATGTCTACCACTGATCACCTATATTCTGTACATGCACAGACATAAATACATCTCTAAGCAGGGAAAAAAGTGCAATCCTATTAGTGAGGCTATAGTAGTTCTTTAACAATCAAAACATTTCATGATCTCTATATTATCCTTTTCTAGCCTATCAGAAGATTCTCAGGGTTAGTGTCCTTAAACAATTTTCCAGTCTTTCTTTTGGGATTTACACAGCTCCTCCCATTTCTGCAAATGTCCTAGTTGTAGTTATAGCACATCTCAGATTTCAAGGTAATTAGCTATATCCTTACCTAGATCATACTCTAGTGAAAGGCAGCTCACGGCTGCAGGATTGCCAGCACACAACACAAATTATTACAACCCTCCAAAATCATTAACTTAATTGACAAACTAAGGGCAGCAGTCAAAGTGCTAGTTATACAGAGGAAGCCATCCCTAAGAATTTAAGTGGTTGTGCTGGGGATGTTGAGTGAGCTTCAAAGGAATGTTATTTAAGAAAGGAAAACAAACTGAGCCCATCTGTACAGCAAAATCCACCTAATAGCAGTATATAGTCCTTAAAATGGTGAGAAATCTAACAACAGATAAAAGCATATCATTTTGTGATCTGTACCTGAAGGAAAGCGTAGCTCAAGAACAGCAAGGGGAAAGAGCCAGCCTAAGCATGCTGGCACAGCGGTCAAGCATTTTACTAATTTCTCATCACTATTATATTCTGTTAATTAACGCCATGAAAAGTGGTCAATAATAAGAGGCAGCAAAAAAATTTTTTAGTGGATAGACAGGTACCCTCATTCCCTGCAATACACGTAGCCAAGGAGACAGCAAAAGCAGGAACAAAGTACATCCAGAGGAATAGGTGCTGCATCAGAAAGTTTTTATCAGGCACTTTCTCCCCTTGCAGCGAGGACAAGCACCTTCAGCTCCCAGCAATGTGCTCCTGTTACCTAGCAAGACACAACTTTTAAAAGACATCCTTGCAGGGGTTCCTGGTGAACACCAGGGGGTGTTAGACTCCACACCTCTTTGCTCAGTAATGTCAGCTGATAGCAGATGTTGGTCCATTTTCCCCAGTGTGCTTGTGACAGAATACTCTGGCCCCATATGGACAGTGCAGGAAACCTAGTGATTTGCTTCATCATATTGCTATACCGATAGGTCAGCAAGAGTTGAACCAAACTAAGCTGCTTCAATGTCTGCAAGGACTTACCATTTGTCTGGATATTATTGATGCTTCTCTGAATTCACCATTGGCAGGTATCCCCTCCACATGCACTAGCTGTGGTGGTTCCTACCATCTCCAATTTGCGCATGCCTACTCCTGGCAAATTTGATGGAGATCCCAAGAAATGCTTGGAATTCCTGAACCAATGCACAAACCATTTTGAGCTATCCCCAGGACGAGCTAAGTTTGTCTGTGATATCCCGGCTATGTGGCCAGGTGCTTGCAATGGAGGTCCCCCCTATGGTACAGAGTTCCATGGTCTTCATTGAAGCCTTTAGGAAAAGCTTTGAGCCTGGTAGAGTCTGTTCAGCAATTTCCAGTCAGATTAAGCTCTGACAGGGTTCCATGACTGGGCCAATATGTGGTTCAATTCTGCACCACCGCTACTGAGATTGAATGGAATAATGAGCCCATTATGGTGGCTTTTTGGCAAGGTTTAACTTATCGGATCAAAGATGAACTAGTCTCCTTCCTTCAGGCCTGGATGAATTAATTTCTTTATGTGTCAGAATTGACTGCTTCAGGGAGCAGAGCAAGGAGAAAGAACTCTCCCGGTGGCCTCTAGTAAAACTGGCACCCAGGTTCCATACTCCTTCAAAAACCTCAGAAGAAGTGGATCATTCCAATCTTTCACAAGAGGAGTAAGACTGGATGTTTAAGAACAACCAATGGTTCTACTGCACTGAGCCTGGTCACATTCTGTTGAATTGCCATAAGAGACCAGGAAACACCATATGCTAACCTATACTAGAGAGGAAGAGTTAAGTGAATTGCAACAGTCTCCCTTGGATAAAAAAAGTTCTGATTTTTACATGCCATTCACGATCCACACTTTAAGGGGCCCCATTCCTCTCTCTGCCTTCATAGATTCCGGTATGGCTGGGAGATTTATTTCTGCCTCAATGGCAGCTGAACTTCTAATATTGACCCAACCCTTGGAGCATACCCTATCTGTAACAGTGGTGGATAGTAACTGAGCCCTTAATGGAACTATCTCCAAATGTACCCACCTTATACGACTTCAAGTAGGGTTGCTTCACTCAGAATAAATCAACTTGCTATTTCTGCCTCAGGCTGTTAACCCTATCATCTTGGGTTTACCATTGCTCAATTCTCCCTAGATTGATTTTAAGAAGGCACAAGTCACCTCTTGGGGTTCATCTTGTTCTGAAGACTGTTCAATCAGTCATTCAATGTCCTACCAGATTGGTTGGCCATACCCATTCCTTCAGTTCCTCTCTGTCATCTGCCTACACCTCATTTTAGGATGTCTTCATTAAGGCTTCAACTGAGAAGTTTCCACCTCACCGGACTTGGGATTGCGCTACAGATTTCATTTCTGAGGAAGACCATTGCTCATGGCTGGGTCTATCCACTTTCTCTGCCCAAAAAACATGTCCTGTACGAATACATATCAGAGAATCTCAAATGTGGTTTCATTCACAAGTCCTCCTATCTGGCAGGAGCTAGTTTCTTCTTTGTTATGAAAAAAGACATTTCTCTATGACCCTGTATAGATTACCATTGACTTAATTCTATAACTATAAAGAATCGCTACTGCTTGTTATTTATCCCAAACTCTTTGACCATATTCATGGGGCCAAGATCTTTACCAAATTTGATACTTGGCACTTATAACCTCATCAGAATCTGCCTTGTAGACGAGTGGAAGACTGCCTTCAACATGCATGATGGTCACTATGAAAACCTGGTAATGCCATTTGGCCTCAGTAGTGCCCCGGCAGTCTTTCAGGGATTTGTGAACAAGATGTTCTGGGACCTCTTGTACCACTCACTGGTCGTACTTGGAAAACATTCACATTTTTTCAGACGATTTGGATTCCCTCGATAACCAGGTCAGAGAGGTTCTCACTTGACTCCAGTCGGTCCTATCATCTCTATTGTAAATTGGAAAAATGTCTCTTTGAGCACAAAAAGGTTCCAGTTTTTGGATTCCCTGTGTCTGGCCAGGAACTGCAAATGGATCCTGAGAATGTGGCATCAGGCCTCAATTGGCCTCAGCCTTCTGATCTGAAGAGATTTCTGGGATTTGCCAACAATTACCATCAATTTAACAGGAATTTAACTTACAGACCTGCCCACAAGAGGCATTCTCTGCTTTCCAAGTTTAAAAAAAAAGCCTTTTTTTCAGCACCTATACTTTTGGAACCAGACTTCACCTAGCCATTCTACCTTGAAGTGGATGCTGTCACGAGCCGCGGCAGTACTCACAGCCGCCGCGGCTCGCTTCCTGTCTGCCCCAGCGTCCCAGCCGTCACTATGACGACCGGGACATCACTTCCCCTTCCTACCCGGCCGTTGCCAAGGCAACGGCCAGACGCCTGTCATATAGCGCTGTGTCCCGCATGCGCAAAAGAGGACACAGCCTGTGGGCTAATTAAAGGGGACTAGTTACAGGCATTAGCCTGCATCTGTGTGCACCTATCAGGAACTAGCCCTGAGTGGTCTGGTGCTATGTTTCTCATTAGTCTGCAGGGGTGCATGTAAGTTTTGATTGGGCCAACTGTGTATTTAAGGCAATGAGGTCTGCTGCCTCATTGCCGGTTATAGCTTCTGCTTCCCAGTCTGCTGACCTGCTTTGTTCCTGTTCCTATCTATTGAACTTCTGCTGATCTCCAGTGTATGACCACTGGCTTGGATTTGGACTTCGCTTGTGTATCCTGTGACCCTGACCTCTGGCCTGTTTACCATTTCTCCTGTCTGCCTGTGACCCTTGACCCCGGCTTGTTAACTGGAATTGCAACCTGCTGCCGGCCCTTGACCTCTGCGTGGATCTTACTCTGCTTGCCTGGGTTCTCCCCAGCCGGTACACACTTCCAGACCCTCTGCCAGTCTGCAGCCCAGTCTGTCCCCACCACCAGGGGCTCCAGTGAACACCTGATTGGCAGAGTAGACTCGGGGTTGTGTTGTGCCGGCTGGCAGGGTTACTAACATTATAACCGGCCCTCATACTGAGACGAGGTTGTGATGGATGGAAGCGGATGCACACTGTCTCCAGCGCAAGCCCTAGCAGGCCATGTTGAGTCCTTGTACCAGATGATCCAGGGATTGGCTGAGCGTTTTTCCGTTCAGGAGGAACTTGCAAAAACCTCGCAATCCACTCCAGATTACACCTGTGAACCCAAAATGAATTTACCGGACCGGATCTCCGGAAATAGATCCCTGTTCCGGAATTTCAGGGAGAGCTGCAAGCTCTATTTTCGGTTGAGACCCCGCTCCTCCGGTTCAGAGCAGCAAAGAGTCGGGATTATCATTTCCCTTCTACAGGGTGACCCCCAGTCCTGGGCTTTTTCCTTGCCACAGACCAGTCCTGTCATGCAGTCAGTAGACGCTTTCTTTGAGGCATTAGGTCTACTATATGATGACCCGGACCGTATGGCCTCTGCTGAAGCTCATCTACGGGCCTTGAAACAAGGCCGGCTGTCGGCAAAGGAATACTGCGCTGAATTCCGTAGATTGGCACCCGATAGTGGATGGAATGACCCCGCCTTACGTAGTCAGTTCCGTCTTGGCCTGTCGGAACAGATTAAAGACTCTTTGGTGCAATACCCGACTCCTACCTCATTGGAGGATCTGATGCACCTCGCCATTAAAATTGACAGAAGAATTAAGAAACGCAAGTCTGAGAAGGAGGCATCTTTTCCATCTGCCTTGATTTCTGTTGTCACGGATGACTAAGAGCCTATGCAACTTGGAGCGTATCGTCTCTCCCCTGAGGAGAGAGACGGGAGGCGATCACAAGGCCTATGTCTTTATTGTGGCACTAAGGGCCACTTCTCCCGTTCCTGCCCTAATAAGCCGGGAAAAGAGCATGCCTAGGGAACGAGGAGAAGGTTCACCTAGGTCTGCAAATTGTTTCCTCAAAAAATGCTGTGTTAATCCCTGCACAACTCGCGTCTAGTGCCGGTTCAGTGAACCTGTCGGCCTTCATTGACAGTGGAGCTGCAGGCAACTTCCTTGACATCCAGGTCGCCCGCTCTGCTGGGATTCCGCGGATTTAACTCAAATCCGGTATTATGGTATGTGGCTTAAATGGTAGTCCATTGCCAGGCGGCAAGATTACCTGGAGGACCCCGCCACTACAATTGAACATTGGCGCTCTCCACTCGGAATCCATAGTCTTCTTCCTTATCGAATGTCCGTCAGTTCCTTTGATTCTGGGCCACCCCTGACTATCCCGTCATAACCCTGTCATGGATTGGGTAAAAGGAGAAATTGTCCAGTGGAGCTCTTATTGTACACAGTCTTGCTTGACACTACCTCTGCGTGTGATTCAGCCTATTCCGGAGCAACTTCCTTCACAGTATCATGAGTTCTGGGATGTTTACTCCAAAAAGGCTGCTGACACTCTACCACCGCACTGGGAATTCGACTGTGCCATCGAGCTCATTCCGGGTTCTAAATTACCCAAGGGACGCTTGTACTCTCTCTCCGGTCCAGAGACCAAATCCATGGAGGAATACATTGACGAAAACTTGGAGAAAGGCTTCATCAGGCCATCCAAGTCCCCAGTAGGAGCAGGGTGCTTCTTTGTATCCAAGAAAGATGGTGGACTCAGACCCTGTATCGACTACCGAGGGCTGAATCTCATTACGGTTAAGAACACCTATCCCCTTCCTCTCATCTCCGTACTTTTTTACCAACTAAGAGTGGCAACTATCTTCACAAAGATTGATCTTCGTGGTGCCTATAACCTCATACGTATAAGAGCAGGTGATGAGTGGAGGACGGCATTCAACACGCTTTCGGGCCACTACGAATATCTGGTCATGCCGTTTGGCCTTAGTAATGCCCCTGCAGTATTCCAGGATTTGATTAATGAGGTGTTACGTGAGTTTCTGGGACACTTCGTTGTTGTCTACTTGGACGACATCCTCATATATTCAGAATCGTTGTCAGTACACCAGAGTCATGTCAGACAAGTACTACAGAAATTGCGAGAACACTATCTCTACGCTAAACTCGAGAAATGCGAGTTCGAGGTACAGAAGGTATCCTTCCTAGGGTATATAATCTCTTCAGAAGGTTTATCCATGGACCCAACCAAGGTCCAAGCAATCCTGGACTGGGTACAGCCGAATAACCTCAAGGCGGTCCAGAGATTCCTGGGATTTGCCAATTATTACAGGAGATTTATTGGTGGCTTTGCTGATATCGTGGCCCCTATCGTCACCTTGACTCGCAAGGGAAGCGATCCAGCTAATTGGTCTCCACAAGCAATAATGGCATTTGAAACCCTGAAGAAAGCCTTCGTGTCTGCTCAGGTCCTTAGACACCCGGATCCTAAGGTACCGTTTATTCTTGAAGTTGATGCCTCTGACGTCGGTGCCGGGGCCATCTTGTCACAAAAAGATCCCCATACTCACCGCTTACATCCATGTGCCTATTTTTCCCGTCAGTTCTCTTCAGCGGAAACCAACTATGATGTTGGGAATCGAGAGCTGTTAGCAATTAAATGGGCCTTTGAGGAATGGCGACATTGGTTGGAAGGCGCTGCACACCAGATCTCCGTTATAACAGATCATAAGAATCTGCAGTATATACAGTCGGCCAAACGACTGAACCCTCGACAGACTCGTTGGTCACTGTTCTTCACCCGTTTTAATTTTATAATCACCTATCGTCCAGGTGGACGCCCTGTCCAGAAGTTTCCTAGCACACCATGCTCCGTTTACTAGTCCAGAGCCTATTGTTCCTGTGTCTATGATCCATGCCGGGTAAACCCAAGACCTGAGCTGTACCTTACAAAGGTTCCAGAGATTGGCTCCTGATAATACTCCGGTAGGATGCTTGTTTGTCCCAGTTCATCTAAGGAAGGCAGTCCTTGCTGAAGCACACAATAGTCAGACTGCTGGACATCCTGGAGTCTTCAAAACATTGGAAATCCTTTCTCGTACTGTATGTTGGCCGTCTTTGTCTGCTGACGTCAAGAGTCATGTCCTGTCTTGTGAAGTTTGTGCCAGGAACAAAGTTCCCAGGACTCGGCCGGTAGGTCAGTTGGTTCCGTTGGCCGCTCCGGCAAAACCTTGGACACAATTGTCCATGGACTTTATAGTTGATCTGCCACCCTTTGCGGGACACAATACCATTTGGGTCGTGGTAGACCGGTTAAGCAAAATGTCACATTTCATTTTGTTAACCAGGCTTCCTACTGCTCGAGATTTGGCCGTCTTATTCATTCAACACATTTTCCGTCTCCATGGACTCCCTACTGACATCATCTCCGATCGAGGTTTCTGAGTTCATAGCGCAGTTCTGGAGATCCTTCTGTACCCTCCTTGGGATCGAGATCAGTTTGTCATCCGCATACCACCCTCAGTCAAATGGGCAAACTGAAAGGGTTAACCAGTCCTTAGAGAAGTTTTTACGATGCTACACATCGGAGTTCCATGACAACTGGTCCTCCTTGTTGCCCTGGGCGGAATTTGCCTGTAACAATTCCTGTCACTCATCTACCAAAACCTCTCCGTTTTTTTGCAATTATGGTTTTCACCCCAGATCTAACTCTTTGTATTCACTCAAGTCCGTTGGTATCCAGGAGATCCGCTCCACTGCCAGGGATCTCAGAGTTATCTGGAGGAAAGTACACTCATCATTGAGACAAGCCTCACTTGTTGCAAAAAAAAATTCGGACCCACACCGTACCACCTGCTCCCTTAAGGTGGGCCAGAAAGTGTGGCTGTCTACAAAAAATATCAGGCTCAGACAACCTTGCAAGAAGTTGGGTCCTAAGTTCATCTGGTCATTTCCCATCATCAAGCAGGTGAACCCCGTAGCATTTAGGTTAAAAATTCTGGGCTCATTGAGAATTCCCAACACATTTCATTGTTCTCTATTGAAGCCAGTAAAATTATTACTGTATTCCTGGATTTTCAAAGGAAGACTTCAATTCTTAGTTGATTGGAAGGGCTACAGCCCAGTAGATAGTTTGATGCAGAAAGGTTCATACTCCAAGTCTTCTAGCCAAATTGAAGAAAACTTTTCTTTAAAAAAATAAAATCTTAGCTAATTATGGAAATACCCTTCAGAGGGGCGATACTGTCAGGCACCGTTCCCACTTTCTCCCCTGACAGACATCTTCAGCTAGGCTGACCAGCTGAATAAAAGCATCCTGTTAGGCACTGGAACTCAATTTTTAAGAGAAATATCTCAGGGCAGCCTATATAAGCCTGGCTCTGGCACTGGTCCAGCGAGAGTATTTGATCACTTCAGGTCTGTTCCTGGTTCCTTCATCATCATTATCAGCTATTTATATAGTGCTACTAATTCTGCAACGCTGTACAGATAACTCACTCACATCAGTCCCTTGCCCCATTGGGTCTTGCAGTCTAAATTCCCTAATATACACACACTCACAGAGTAGGGTCAATTTGATAGCAGCCAAATAACCTACTAGTTTGAAAAATTATTTATAGGGCTGAGCTCAACTCTTTATGGGCAAGAGCGGCTATACTAAAAGGGAATCCCTTCCCCTAAAATTCCAAACAAATAAAGTATGCGCTCAATTACCTATAACGGCATAAGTTTCATATTAAAATATTAAATGAAATACTGAGAATGGAACCAATTTATAAAATGAATAAACAAAACATTTATTATTGATTATATCTAAAACAACACACTTTGTGTGTATGAGAATAAATAACCAATATCTCAATAAAAATGGACGATACAACGAAATACACCAATAACTAGGCAATTGATAAATATAATATTGATAATGTGTAATAATAAAAGCAGTTGACCAATATATTAATAATAATAACCTAAAGCTGACTAATAAAGTCCAAAAAAATAAATAAAGTCCATGTGAATCCAAAAAGACTCGGATGCCAATGTTTCTGTCACTCACCGGACCGTGAGTGCCTCTTCCCGGACATTTAGGAACCGTGGTCGTCCTCCATCCTGAGGGTCTGCGCATGCGCAGCCCTTTCCTATACTTTAGTGTATGTCCCTTTAACTCAATTGGCAGATCAGGCAACACTCCCTATATTAAGCACCTGTGGTCAACACCACGTTGCCTGATCTTGGAGTCTCATTCCCCATGAGCCTCTGAAGGTGTTTCCTCGTGTATTCAGCGCTGCTGATTCCTGTGGTTTCCAAACCACTTCTACCTCTGTGGTTTCCTAACCACTTCTCCTACTGTGGTTCCCATCCCACTTCTACCATCAACTGTATCATCGTGACTGTTTGCTGATTCCTATCCGCTGCCTCCGTGCACTACAGTCTCCTATACCACTTCAACGCTATTATATTCCATAGTGACTGTTTGCTGATTCCTATCCGCTGCCTCCGTGCACTACAGTCTCCTATACCACTCCAATGCTATTATATTCCATAGTGACTGTTTGCTGATTCCTATCCGCTGCCTCCGTGCACTACAGCCTTCTCTCCTTATCCACTCACCTGTTCATCATCAAGTCTGTGAGCTGATTCCTAGCTGCTGCCTCCGTGCACTACAGCCTCCAGGTGGCAACTCGCCTGTGTTCATCATCGTGACTGTGAGCAGATTCCTATCCGCTGCCTCCGTGCACTACAGCCTCCAGCTGGCAACTCGCCTGTGTTCATCATCGTGACTGTGAGCAGATTCCTATCCGCTGCCTCCGTGCACTACAGCCTCCAGCTGGCAACTCGCCTGTGTTCATCATCGTGACTGTGAGCAGATTCCTATCCGCTGCCTCCGTGCACTACAGCCTCCAGCCGGCAACTCGCCTGTGTTCATCATCGTGACCGTGAGCTGATTTCTATCCGCTGCCTCCGTACACTACAGCCTCCAGCTGGCAACTCGCCTGTGTTCATCATCGTGACTGCTAACTGATTTCTACCCGCTGCTCCTGTGCACCTCAGCGTCATCTCATCTCTCCCGTGGGTTCGCAGAGTCCCGCTGCCGCTGCCAGTCCTATCGTCCATCTACTGCTGATCCGCTCTCCACGCCTTCCTGGCTCCCCTGGTCGCTACCCTCCTGTCAGCATTGGATTCGTGTCCCTGTTGGTCTACTTACCTGTGCGCTGCACCTACTAGACTCCTGCTTCTTACATCCAGGGACTTCTCATCCTGTCGGCCTCCTGCCGCCCAGGTATCACTGCACTCCTGTCTGACTGCCTTCTGAACCACGGTATGCATACTTCTCATTGACTGTGCTGGTGTATTGCATATCTTGCTGGACTGTGTTGGTTCTCCTCTGGAGTTTGCAATCCGCTGAGTCTTTTGCCATCATTGACTGTGTTACCTTGTGCTGGATTACTTCAGAGACTTTCTACATTTGCAGACCTGTTCAGTCATTTATATATATTGTGCATATTACTGTGGATCGTGTTTAATGTGCCCGTGTACATCCTGTGTTGCAGTCTCTCCCCGTACATCTCCTCACATATATTTTCAGTGGTACAACTTGCTGAAGGCAGACCACTGATTCCTGTTCCAGTATCACCTGTTCCATTCCTCTCACATAGCAGTGGTACAACTTGCTACTCGCAGACCACTGACTTCCCCGTTACCTTCACCTGGATTCCATTCCTTCACTCAGACAGCGGTACCACTTGCTATCCGCAGACCGCTGACTCTCATCACCTCCTCGTTTCTGTTGGACATTCCTCCTCACTATAGCAGTGGTACAACTTGCTAACGCAGACCACTGACTCCTCCACTTGCCCTTGTCCATACAGTTCCTCGTGTATTATTACCTCCATATTACCAGTGCTGCTAGTCATAGACTTTCCTGAGCATCTCATCATCTACTATTGCCTGTTCCGTGATCACCCTGCTACCAGAGTACACTATTACCATCTATATTGCTCTGGTAAGCTTACCATCTGGTGATCCCTGGGTAAAGACTCCTAGTGCCCGTGACAGTAAGATCAGGCCATGACAGACCCAGATACGGAACCTACCGCCAAAGAGATGCTGCAGCATCTGGTCAGCCGTGTGGAGCAACAGGATGCCCGCCAACAGCTGTTACTTCAGTGTTATCAGTCATTAACCTCCCAAGGAACATCTGTACAGACTGTGACAGCTATTCCTGAGGCTTCTGTGCTTTCCTCCGTTTCCCCAGTGCCATCCCAGGTGTCTACAGCTTCCACGCTTCACCTGCCTACTCCGTCAAAGTACGATGGAGACCCCAAAACCTGTAGGGGTTTCCTGAACCAATGTTCAGTCCATTTTGAGCTCCAACCTCAAAATTTTTCTACCCATCGTTCCAGAGTGGCCTATCTTATCTCTTTGTTTTCAGGACAAGCCCTGGCTTGGGCCTCCCCTCTGTGGGAAAGAAATGATCCGATATTACAAGATAGTGCCAAATTCATTTCTACATTCCGAAGTGTGTTCGATGAACCAGGTCGTGTGACCTCCGCTGCTTCCAGCATCCTCCGCCTACGACAAGGATCTCATACAGTAGGCCAGTACGTCATTCAATTTAGGATCTTAGCCTCTGAACTTCAGTGGAACACTGAAGCCCTAGTTGCCGCCTTCTGGCAGGGGCTCTCCGATAAAATTAAAGATGCACTGACTACTCAAGAGCTTCCTTCATCACTTGAAGATTTGATCTCTCTATGCCATCGTGTTGATATGAGATTTCGTGAAAGAGAGGCTGAGAAAACAACTTCTGCTAAAGCACCTCTTCGTTCTAACCCTCAATTTCGTCCAGTTTCACCCTCTGTGATTCCCATGGAGATAGGACGTTCCAAATTATCTTCCGAGGAGAGAAAACGAAGAGTAAAGAATAGACTCTGTATCTATTGTGCTGATTCCACTCATATTCTCAGCTCCTGCCCTAAGAGATCGGGAAATGCCAGGCCCTAACTAGTTCTGGAGAGGTGAAGTTAGGGTCCCTGGAGTCCTCTCCATCTTCCATGAAATCTAAAGTCTGCGCTTTTGATGTTACGATTTCCTCTGCTACCAAAACCTTTGAGTCACAGGCATTAATTGATTCCGGAGCAGCAGGAAATTTTATTTCCGAATCATTAGTAAATCAATGGTCTCTACCAGTGACTACCTTAAAAACACCCATTACTGTGACGGCTATAGATGGATCACGTCTCATCAACGGTCTCATTACTCAGAGTACGTCTCCTGTGACACTTCAGATTGGTGCTCTGCATCATGAAGTAATATCGTTTTTAATCCTTCCTGTTACGACAAGTCCGATTGTCTTAGGCCTTCCATGGCTTCAGTGTCACTCTCCCCAGATTGACTGGCGCACCCCTCAAGTCACGTCTTGGGGGCCTGAATGTCACCATCGTTGCCTTTCCCAAGTTATTCCTCTCAAAGTACAGCAATCTTCCATCTCATCTACCTCACCGGGACTCCCTCCTCAATATGCTTCATTTACTGATGTGTTTGATAAAGCTCAGTCTGAACGTCTTCCTCCTCATCGTTCTTGGGATTGTCCGATCGACCTTCTACCTGGCAAGACTCCCCCCAGGGGCCGGGTCTATCCACTCTCGTTACCTGAGACTCAAGCTACATCTGAGTATATACAGGAGAACCTCCAGCGTGGGTTTATTCGACCTTCCACCTCTCCCGCTGGAGCTGGGTTCTTCTTCGTCAAAAAGAAGGATGGATCATTAGGCCCTTGCATAGATTTTCGTGGACTCAACGCCATTACGATCAAGAATCGGTACCCCATTCCGCTGATCACTGAGCTATTCGATCGCATCAAGGGAGCCCGTATTTTCACTAAGTTGGATCTTCGTGGTGCCTACAATTTAATCAGAATCCGTTCCGGTGACGAATGGAAGACAGCGTTTAACACCAGAGACGGGCATTACGAATATCTGGTAATGCCTTTCGGGCTGTGTAATGCCCCCGCTGTTTTTCAAGGCTTCATCAATGAGATCTTTCGGGACTTATTATATGTATGTGTCGTCTACCTGGACGACATATTGATCTTTTCCCAGGACCTGCCTTCTTACCACCAACATGTGGCAGAAGTCCTTTCCAGGCTACGAAAAAATTCATTGTTCTGTAAATTAGAAAAATGTTCATTCGAATTACCCCAGATTCCATTCTTGGGGTATATAGTTTCCGGAGTTGGCCTGAAGATGGATCCAGACAAGGTGAATGCTGTACTACATTGGCCCCAGCCAACTACTCTTCGTGCTATTCAGCGTTTTTTAGGTTTTGCCAATTACTATAGACGCTTCATTCAAGACTTTTTTTCCATTGCATCTCCTATTGTGGCCCTGACTCGAAAAGGGGCTAATCCTAAGCAATGGTCGCCTGAGGCTTCTCAAGCCTTTCAAACACTCAAAGAGTCCTTCTCTTCGGCTCCAATCCTTCGACAGCCTGATGTGACACTCCCCTTCTTTCTAGAAGTAGATGCCTCTAATGTGGGCTTGGGAGCTATTCTCTCCCAACGCTCTGAACAGCAAAAATTCCATCCTTGTGCCTTCTATTCTCGGGGTCTTCTGCCCGCAGAGAAGAATTATACTATCGGGGACAAGGAGTTACTGGCTATCAAAGCTGCATTAGAGGAGTGGAGATACCTATTGGAAGGAGCTCGCCATCCAGTGACGATCTTCACGGATCATAAAAACTTGTCATATCTTCAGTCTGCCCAATGCTTGAACCCTCGCCAAGCAAGATGGTCTCTTTTCTTTTCCCGTTTCGAATTAATAATAACCTTCAAACCAGCTGCCAAGAACAAAAAAGCTGACGCTTTATCTAGAGCTTTTGTGACGTCCTCTGATATAGAAGAGGTTTCCAACCATACCATTCTAGACCCCAAATGTATCTCACTGGCTGCTTCATCCACCAAAACGCTACCATTTGGGAAGACTCTCGTGCCTCCTACTCTAAGGAGGAAAATCCTTTCGTGGTTCCATGCCTCTCGTTTTTCTGGACACGCCGGTGAACACAAGACCTTTGAGATGCTCTCTCGAAGTTACTGGTGGCCTTCAATGAGGAGAGACGTCAAAGAGTTCATTGCTTCCTGTGAATTATGTTCCCAATTCAAATCTTCCCGCAGAACTCCAGCAGGGTTGCTGCGACCACTACCCATTCCGTCCAAACCGTGGACCCATATTAGTATGGATTTCGTTACTGACTTACCACCTAGTAAGAATCATAACACTATTTGGGTGGTGGTGGACAGATTTTCGAAGATGGCTCATTTCGTCCCTCTGTCTGGTTTGCCTTCCTCGTCTATCCTGGCCGAACATTTCATTAAAGAGATCTTTCGCATCCATGGATGTCCGTCTGAGATTGTGTCAGATAGAGGAGTACAATTCGTTTCCAGATTCTGGCGAGCCCTTTGTAAAACCTTGGGCATACGATTAGCACTCTCATCTTCTTACCATCCGCAATCTAACGGACAGACTGAGCGTGTCAATCAAGATCTTGAGACTTTTATAAGGATGTTCTCTTCAGCCAATCAAGACAACTGGGTAGAGTTGCTTCCTTGGGCCGAATTCGCCCATAACAACATGTACCATGAGTCATCATCCAAAACTCCATTTTTTGTGGTCTACGGTCACCATCCGTCTTTTCCGGAATTTCCTGCCCTCCCACCCACCCAAGTTCCAGCGGTGGAGACGGCCTGTCAGACCTTTAAAAATATCTGGTCTCAGGTCAAAACCTGTTTGAAGAAAACATCTATCAAATATAAATCTTTCGCAGATAAGAAGAGGCGGGCTATTCCACCACTAAAAATTGGAGATCGTGTCTGGTTATCTACTAAAAACATTCGTTTGAAGGTCCCATCTATGAAATTCGCCCCTCGTTTTATTGGTCCATATAGGATCATTTAATTAATCAATCCAGTATGTGTGAAACTTCTTCTTCCTAAGAATCTTCGGATTTCTAATGCCTTCCATGTGTCCTTACTCAAGCCTCTTATTATCAACCGTTTTTCAAAACCTCCCTCAGCTCCGCAGCCAGTTCAAGTTCATCAGGAGGAGGATTTTGAAATTACTGAGGTATTAGACGCAAAAATTTCGCGAGGAGTACTTCGTTTCCTCGTTCATTGGAAGGGCTTTGGTCCTGAGGAGCGCTCTTGGATCAAAGCTGAAGATCTTAATGCTCCTGCCCTTTTGAAGAAGTTTTATTTCAAAAATCCGGACAAGCCCGGTTCCAGGCGTTCTGTGCCCACCTTTAAAAGGGGGGGTACTGTCACTCACCGGACCGTGAGTGCCTCTTCCCGGACATTTAGGAACCGTGGTCGTCCTCCATCCTGAGGGTCTGCGCATGCGCAGCCCTTTCCTATACTTTAGTGTATGTCCCTTTAACTCAATTGGCAGATCAGGCAACACTCCCTATATTAAGCACCTGTGGTCAACACCACGTTGCCTGATCTTGGAGTCTCATTCCCCATGAGCCTCTGAAGGTGTTTCCTCGTGTATTCAGCGCTGCTGATTCCTGTGGTTTCCAAACCACTTCTACCTCTGTGGTTTCCTAACCACTTCTCCTACTGTGGTTCCCATCCCACTTCTACCATCAACTGTATCATCGTGACTGTTTGCTGATTCCTATCCGCTGCCTCCGTGCACTACAGTCTCCTATACCACTTCAACGCTATTATATTCCATAGTGACTGTTTGCTGATTCCTATCCGCTGCCTCCGTGCACTACAGTCTCCTATACCACTCCAATGCTATTATATTCCATAGTGACTGTTTGCTGATTCCTATCCGCTGCCTCCGTGCACTACAGCCTTCTCTCCTTATCCACTCACCTGTTCATCATCAAGTCTGTGAGCTGATTCCTAGCTGCTGCCTCCGTGCACTACAGCCTCCAGCTGGCAACTCGCCTGTGTTCATCATCGTGACTGTGAGCAGATTCCTATCCGCTGCCTCCGTGCACTACAGCCTCCAGCTGGCAACTCGCCTGTGTTCATCATCGTGACTGTGAGCAGATTCCTATCCGCTGCCTCCGTGCACTACAGCCTCCAGCTGGCAACTCGCCTGTGTTCATCATCGTGACTGTGAGCAGATTCCTATCCGCTGCCTCCGTGCACTACAGCCTCCAGCCGGCAACTCGCCTGTGTTCATCATCGTGACCGTGAGCTGATTTCTATCCGCTGCCTCCGTACACTACAGCCTCCAGCTGGCAACTCGCCTGTGTTCATCATCGTGACTGCTAACTGATTTCTACCCGCTGCTCCTGTGCACCTCAGCGTCATCTCATCTCTCCCGTGGGTTCGCAGAGTCCCGCTGCCGCTGCCAGTCCTATCGTCCATCTACTGCTGATCCGCTCTCCACGCCTTCCTGGCTCCCCTGGTCGCTACCCTCCTGTCAGCATTGGATTCGTGTCCCTGTTGGTCTACTTACCTGTGCGCTGCACCTACTAGACTCCTGCTTCTTACATCCAGGGACTTCTCATCCTGTCGGCCTCCTGCCGCCCAGGTATCACTGCACTCCTGTCTGACTGCCTTCTGAACCACGGTATGCATACTTCTCATTGACTGTGCTGGTGTATTGCATATCTTGCTGGACTGTGTTGGTTCTCCTCTGGAGTTTGCAATCCGCTGAGTCTTTTGCCATCATTGACTGTGTTACCTTGTGCTGGATTACTTCAGAGACTTTCTACATTTGCAGACCTGTTCAGTCATTTATATATATTGTGCATATTACTGTGGATCGTGTTTAATGTGCCCGTGTACATCCTGTGTTGCAGTCTCTCCCCGTACATCTCCTCACATATATTTTCAGTGGTACAACTTGCTGAAGGCAGACCACTGATTCCTGTTCCAGTATCACCTGTTCCATTCCTCTCACATAGCAGTGGTACAACTTGCTACCGCAGACCACTGACTTCCCGGATACCTCCACTTGGATTCCATTCCTTCACTCAGACAGCGGTACCACTTGCTATCCGCAGACCGCTGACTCTCATCACCTCCTCGTTTCTGTTGGACATTCCTCCTCACTATAGCAGTGGTACAACTTGCTAACGCAGACCACTGACTCCTCCACTTGCCCTTGTCCATACAGTTCCTCGTGTATTATTACCTCCATATTACCAGTGCTGCTAGTCATAGACTTTCCTGAGCATCTCATCATCTACTATTGCCTGTTCCGTGATCACCCTGCTACCAGAGTACACTATTACCATCTATATTGCTCTGGTAAGCTTACCATCTGGTGATCCCTGGGTAAAGACTCCTAGTGCCCGTGACAGTTTCAGCCTTCTGGTCCAGAATAGAATAAATGATGTTAAGGTGAAGGGGAAGATAATGACTCGAGACTCACTGGACTTACTGAACTCTGTAGCCGGGGTAGATGTGGCTGCAAGGTTATCCCTACTAGTGTTTTTGGGAGTGTGGGAGAAAACCAGAGCACCCGGAGGAAACCCACGCACACACAGGGAGAATATATAAACTCCACAAAGATAAGACTATAGTTGGGACTTGAACTCATGACCCCAGTGCTGTGAGGCAGAAGTCCTAACCACTTAGCCACCATTCTGCCCTGATAGTAACCTTCACTTCTGGTTCCTTTCTATTGGACTTCCTGTTGTTGACTTGTTTGCTCTTAACCATCCTTTGCCTCATGTTCTGGTTCCATTTGGAACTTCTGGTTTGATCACGGTTTCCCTAACAAATCTGCTTCACATTTTTGGCTTCATTAGGATAATTTGATTCTGGCCCGGCTTGTCCACTATCTGTCATTCCGATAATCTCGCTAGCGTCTGACTCCGTGGAAATTAATGGCATACTCCACGCAGCTAAGATGAAACCACCTTGAAGGGGTCCTTGGTGAATAGCAGGGATGTGTTAGGCTTAGTAGTGTCAACTGCTAGCATATGTACATAAATATTTCCAAGTGTGTTTGTGACTCATAGTTGAAACATTTGGGAAACTCCTGTGGTGGGAGCAGGGTGCTGGGCATCTCAAATAAAGTTAAAGCCAACCTGACTTTCAATCTCAGCTGGTAATGTAACTACTTGTATATTATTGCGTGGTTGTGATGGTGTTCCCCAGTCTGTCCCCCTAAAGGAGTCACTATCACCTGAAGTTATCAGTCACGCAGAAGCAACCTGAGAAGCTTGGTCGACCACTGGCTAAAAACTTTGCAGGACTACCTCTGCCAGGGGTAGATATAGGCTATTTCCTGGGAGGACAGTGATTTAGTAGAGCCCTGCCCACTCCTTCACTCCGAGCAGGGTGAGGCTGCTGCGACAACACAACGACAAGTACATGTGCTTGGTAGCCAATCGGGGGCTATCGTCACTGACCTCTGGTAGTGGTTATCCATGTTGTGCCTGAAGTGCCAGTCAGCTGTAGGGCCACTTTCACTGAAAAAGACACTTTGGGGTTAACCAATGCTGGAACAGAAATTGAGCTAACTGCTACGACTTGACAAATGGGTGCCTGCTGCACTGCACTGATCTCAACTAGAGTTTCCAGAGCCACTATCCACATGGTGTCTGCTGGAAACCGAGGACCTGGTATAAGGCTTGAGACCCAACCAGGTAGCTAATCTGGTGGGGAAATCTTTTCTGGACCCAGCCCCACCAAGGCAACACCACTAATTGGTTTGGGTTTAAAAAGGGAGAACTCTGACATCCACTGTGTGTTATTTTGCAGGACAGACTAACTAGAAGTTACAGCTATTGTTGGAATGATCCAGGATTATGCTAGTGGGTGTTTTTCAAGCTTCCATGGACCTTGTCTACTGGAGGAGGATATTGGAACATGGGAGTGTGTCACTCGGCTGAGATAGTACTTCATAGGATCAGGAATATCACTACAGAGAACTCAGTGACTATATCCACTTATGGGTAGGGTTGTCTAGTAAGCTTCCTTTTGCGATAACTCTGTTGGCTGTTTGTTAAATGTGTGAACCCATGTGAGCTGTAAATACAAACATTTTTTTATATACAATAAAGTACACTTATGCTTTGCAGTTTTCTGCCCGATTGATTCCAAACCCAGAAGGTTATTGGGTGTCCTCAGCACATAAAGGCATACCAGCTAATAAAAGCTAGACGTAAGCCTGGCATCCTGACAGCCCTAAAAAAAAAGCACACAAGGGCAAATACAAAGTACCCAACTTATGCAGAAGGAAACAATGTCCAGCAGCAGAGACAGTGGGTGCCCTGACAGGGCCCTGAGAGTTCAAACTGGAGTATATTTTCCCTCTACTTTCTACTGAAGCTGCTAATGTAAATGAAGCAAGAGAAGGCAAAATTGGTAGCAGTATTACCTTTCTGATCAAGGAGGTCATTGTTCACTTAGGCACTATATGGCAGTATATCTTCTGCTGCCTATCACACCAGACCTGCTCTCTCAAGGTCTTGAAAGAATCTGTGTCTAATGGGCTGGAGGTTGAAATTGCTGAAACAAAGAGTACTGAGATGGGTTTATTTATACACTCATAAATATCAAGAAGATCATCACCATAGTATGTTAAAATAAAAGTTGGTAAATGTTCTCTTTTTGGGCTTTAAGAAAGGGAACAATTCTAACAGGACGGAGAGAGATATTACCCCCGCAGAGGAGGGGTGAGTGAACACTTCTGTGAGAGAGAGATGAGGGTGAGCAAGAGAGCCACCATTTTGGATGTGACTGCCCCATTAATATTTTGTCCATGTAGCCCTTAAGAACTGTGCAGGTGGAGACAGGAGATGTATATAGAAACTGTACATATTTACTTTATCACTGAAACCATTTAAGAATGTGCTGGAGTGAAGAAGGTGTGTACATAAAAGGCCTGAGTCATTAAGGAAAGTAAGGCAAGAAAAAGGAGTAAATGTTCTCCGGGACAAACCATGTTACAATGGAAGGGGTGCAAATTAATTTATTATTTTGCACATGAGATAAATACTGGCTGTTTTTTCATCTAGCACAGAAATACTTGATAGCTTTATTTTTACACTGAAACTTAAAGTTGATCTAGGAGGACAGACCCAACCCCAACTATAAATCTGTGCCTACATTTTAACTTTACCTCCCCCTCAAATGCAACATGGTTTTTCCCAAATTCAAAGTTGCTCCTTTTTTGTGCTTTGCTCTCCTTAATGACTCAGGCCCGAAGAGTTTATTTTGCAATATAGAGATGGTCTGGCGGCCAAATTATTGAGACATCTGATTGCACTGCATCACCAAGTTATTTCACCAACATCTTCACGGAGACTCTGTAAAAATAACCTGCATGTGCAGGGACCCTCTGGTCATCTACATCCACTACAGGAGCTAGCCTAAACTGTGCACCTCAACATTACACATAGTGGCAGGGGGTTACATTAAGGATAAAATAAATTATACAATGTTTTATATTAATGCTTCTAATGTACACAATGTGTACACTATGTGCACCCTTTTCATTTCTGTCATTTGAGGTGACCCTATGAAGATGCACTAATGTAAAAGTACTTGGATAGTCTATTAATTTTATAATGCAAATAGCTGTTGCAAATGGCATGGTATAGGTTTTTGAAAGTGTTAACTAAATTATAACCCATGACAGTTAAACATCATAGAACTATCTCCCAAAATACAATTCACTATTTTGTAGGACATTCTGCCTATAAACACAGTGCCAAAGTGATGGACAGCTGTAGTGGTATCTTGTTCGTTATGCTTGACTTGTACAGACTGTGAGTTTGTCCTTTCAAATTTTGTTTATGATGCATTTGATGTATCTGATTTCAGTTTAATCAAAGCAACCTTATTGAACAAAGTCATCCCAAGCCAGGTCAGGTAACTTTTTTAAACAAAAATATTCCACACTGCAAGTACAGTATATTATACAGTGATACATTGACTTCTTTTAGTACTTTTTCAACGTAGTATGCAATTTGTCTCCTAATGCAAATGTCATAATGTTTTCTCTTATACACTTAAAATTATTTGCTATCGCACCAAAATATGATCGAGCACATTTTTATATATACATTGGCTAAATATCTTCAAGGGTACGTAGTGTATCAAGGCAACTGTTGTACATTGTCACAGATACATGAAACAACTGTTTTAGTAACAATGACACATAGTCAAGTACAGCAAATTATTCTAGCCATAGCAATTTTACTGTTCATTGTATGTACCAATAAAGTTGTAAGACACAACTGTTGGATGGGAACAAAATAGTCATTCAAAATGTTCATTCACTTCCATTTTGTAACTCTTATATCTGCAAATTTAGTGATACCTTTGTGGTATAACAGGGTGTGGTATCTGCAAAAAAATAAGATAAAAGTCATCTAAGACTGTATATTTTTTTTGTTTAATATGTTAAACAATGATGACAACATGTTGATAATACCGTACATAAAAAAATGTGAAAAGTGATATAAAAAGTATTAGAGTTACCAAGCTTCCCTAATTGTACTAACTGGACAGCTTGTTTAAATTGGATACTGAAGTGTTGTTTTATGTTCCACACTAAAATAAAACAAATTATATTTATGGCCAACGAATGCAGCACATTGATACCCATATTGTCCTTAAATGCAGCAAAAGAATACATCATCAAACTTACAATTTTACTTTAAGTTCTTGAAATATGCAGAACACTTTTTTAACCGTAGGCCAGCTAATTATACTTTTAAACCAACATATACTTACAACTAACTGCCCACTTTACTGGGGGAATTCAATTGCTGAGCGATGTGCTGCCAGACATTGCCTCGATGTCCGACTGCGCACATTGCCAGCCAATACAGTAAAGAAATCTCCACTGATTTTCCCTCACATCTCTATGGGATGCAAAGGAAAATGAGCGGAGATTTTAGTAAAAACCCAGAAATGACGTGTCTCCACAGACTATGTTGTAGACACATTGTGTCACCCCATGGCCAACTGAATTCGCCCCTATGAGTCATATTGCAAAACATTACAGGAGCAGCTTATTTGAAAAAGACAAGCTATTGAGCAGTGATTTTTTTTTCATTATATGGTATGATACATTTACATTTTTGCATCTATTAATTTTTGGAATACATCAGTCTTACATTTGTAAAATGAATGCATTAGGTTTCCTCTGTTTCACAAGAAACTTGTACCATAATATTATATTTACACTTGTATGTACTATAATTGTTAAAGAGCAACACTTGGTGAATCATTAAGGCTTAGCTATACATAAAATGATTAAAAATGTGTATTCCTTTGTTTCTCAATTAATCAAGGTTTCAGTGGGAAGTCAGAAACATATTGCATCAATAAACAATGTTAGCACATTTTAATATAACCCAAAAATGCAACAAATGATTGTATTTATACCTTGATGGCAGAGATAACTCACATTAAACTCACAACTCACATTAAATATTATGGTACCTTACAATGTAGAGTTAACAAGAAAGTGCAATAAATTGTACATTCAAACTGTGTATATCTGCTTACTGCCAGTCCTTGCACTTTTTAAATTCACCCTTGACCATCACTTCTCCCTGCCCTCGACTAGAAAACACCTTCTCTGTTTTCTTTCTTTTCCTTTTTCCTTGATATGCCTCATGTCTTAAGTATACCATTTTTCACTTCCAATACTTGTTTCCTCACTGTCCTTTTACTTTACTTGTACAAACTTTTCATATTTAACATTGATTTTCCTACTGATCTGTGTGCGGTTTTTTTCTTCCCGGTATGTTCCTGAAAATAGGCATTTTTATGGACCACAACTCTCTAATTCATTTGAACTTTTCATTTTTTGCCTAAAATAATGCTCATTTAACCCTCACTTATGTGTTCTATAAATCATAACAGTAAGAAGACATGGCTATTTTAGTTTCAAGTGTCACAACTTTGCTATATATTTTGTTTTCTTTACCTTAGTTCCTCTAAGCATATTAATGATCTCCCCTAATAGAAGACATCTAAATTTACAGTTGTCCTGGACAAATGTGAGACAAGGTGATGTAAAAAAATACCAATTAATACAGTTGATCACATTTATTATGCACACTTGGGGGTTTATTTAGAATTAAGAGCAAATCCAGCTAAAGAGTGCAGCTTTGCTCCTGGACAAACCATGTAGCAATGCAAGGGGTGCAAATACAAGTTTTGTGTTTTCACATGTCATTAACAACGCACAAATACTACAGTCATGGCCAAAAGTTTTGACAATGACACAAATATTATTTTTCACAAAGTCTGCTGCCTCATTTTTTATGATGACAATTTGCATATACTCCAGAATGTCATTAAGAGTGATCAGATAAATTGCAATTAATTTCAAAGTCCCTCTTTGCCATGACAATGAACTTTATCTCAAAAACAACATTTCCGCTGCATTTCAGCCCTGCCACAAAAGGACCAGCTGACATCAGGTAAGTGATTCTCTCGTTAACACAGGTGAGAGTGTTGATTAAGACAAGACTGGAGATCACTCTGTCATGCTGATTAAGTTAGAATAACAGATTGGAAGATTTAAAAGGAGAGTGGTGCTTGTCATCATTGTTCTCCTCTGTTAACCATGGTTACCTGATAGGAAACACGTGCAGTCATCATTGCATTGCATATAAAAGGCTTCACAAACAAGGATATTGCTCCTAGCAAGATTTCACCTAAATCAACCATTTATCGGATCATCAAGAACTTGAAATACAGAGATTCAATAGTTGTGAAGAAGGCTTCAGGGCGCACAAGAACGTCCAACAAGCGCAAGGAACGTCTCCAACAGCTGCGGGATCGGGGCACTATCAGTGCAGGAATGGCAGAAGGCAGGTGTAAGTACATCTGCACGCACAGCAAGGCGAAGTCTTTTGGAGGATAGCCTGGTGTCAAGAAGGCCAGCAAAGAAGCCACTTCTCTCCAGGAAAAATATCAGGGACAGAATGATATTCTGCAAAAGATACAGGGATTGGACTGCTGAGGACTTGGGTAAAGTAATTTTCTCTGATGAATCCCCTTTCAGATTGTTTGGGGCATCTGGAAAAATGTTTGTCTGGAGAAGGAAAGGTAAGTGCTACAATCAGCCCTGTGTCATGCCAACAGTAAAGCATCCTCAGAACATGTGTGGGATTGCTTCTCAGCCAAGGGAGTGGGCTCACTCACAATTTTGCCTAAGAACACAGCCATGAATAAAGAATGGTACCAAAACATCCTCCAAGAGCAACTTCTCCCAACCATCCAAGAACAGTTTGGTGACGAACAATGTCTTTTCCAGCATGATGGAGCACCTTGCCATAAGGCAAAAGTGATAACTAAGTGGCCCGGGGATCAAAACAACAAAATTTTGGGTCCATGGCCTGGAAACTCCCCAGACCTTAATCCCATTGAGAACTTGTGGTCAATCCTCAAGGGGTGGGTGGACAAACAAAAACGCACAAATTCTGACAAACTCCAAGCATTTATTAGGCAAGAATGGGCAGCCATCAGTATGTGGGCCAGAAGTTGATTGACAGCATGCCAGGGCGAATTGCAGAGGTCTTCAAAAAGAAGGGTCAACACTGCAAATATTGACTCTTTGCATAAACTTAATTTAATTGTCAATAAATGACTTTGACACTTATGAAATGCTTGTAATTTTACTTCAGTATACCATAGCATCATCTGACAAAAAGGTCTAAAAACACTGAAGCAGCAAACTTTGTGAAAACCAATACTTGTGTCATTCTCAAAACTTTTGGCAATGACTGTAGGCTTATTTTGTTTTAACATAACAATTTAATCTTAAAATCTGTTACATTTTGAATTTACAACCTCTTGCATAACAAGATGGTTTTGCCAAGGTGCAAAATGAAACTGCATTTACTCCTAACTCTAAATGAGTTGTTTGATGCAACCTACAAAATGCCTTGGTTTCCATCGGTGTGCCTAGATGGTTCACCCAGTGCACATAAAGGTGCATAATACAACATATGCAACATATATCAGCGCTACACCTATGATACCTTTTCTATGGTGTGCTGGATTATTTATGTAATGGTAAGTAAGATGTGAATAAACCACTATTTATTGTGTGATATCATGCTTTATAAAATGGGATCATATATACCAATTGCAATCCAGTCATAATTCAAAAACATATGCACATCCAATATTTTATAATATGGATGATTAGCTGTCTCATTACAGGAAGATAAGCAAGAGAATCTCTTTTTCTCTATCAACTTCCAAATGCCAGTAACCAAATAAAGTATTTAGCATATCCTGTCCAAAGTGATGGTCCAAACCAGATATGCAGTCAAAAGAAAGTAATTAATCAGCTGAGCACAAATTGGGATAGTGTCCTAATGTCAGTCAGTGTAAACGCAGAGTCAATGGCCAATGTAGAAGTCTTATCAATCAGTCAGATGCAGATGGTAAAACAGGACGCGGGTGAGTACAAAGGTGCATGTCTTCTCTCCACTCTTAGGGCTGGATTACTAAAAGGCGGTTTGAGGAAACCGCCAGTTTTCAGACTTTCTTACTAAAAGATAAGCGGCCAGAATAAACATTTTTAAAAACCACCACTCCAGATCGCCATCCCGATTTTAACAATGATGAACATATAAACAGCTGATAATATTGTGAACAGAAATGGCGCTATTGATAAACAATCCAGATAATGATATAAATGGAATTAAATGTCCATATATTTTCAGTCTTTGATAAATTCCATATCCTTGGTGTGTTTGCTCCTCTTTATCCAGTGTGCTCCTCTATATTCACTCATCAAATGTATATGTAAAACAAATATAAAACAAACATAGTGCAACCTGTTTTTGAAATGTAATTATAAAGGGACAGCACTATCCTTTTAAACCCGTGTGTAGATATAATGATGAGAACACCTCGTGAAAAAGAATTATTCCTTAAACCCCTTAAGGGTATGCACTTACTCGATTCAAAAATCTTTATCCAGGCATCAAAACGCGTCGGCAGTGAGTGACGTCAGACGCTCCAACGGGGATCTGTACGGTGTGAAGACTCTGCTCCCTCGGAAGTCAGTTATCGCAGGGGTTTTGCCCGGGACACTCCATGCTGAGTGATATAACATCACGCTCACTGATTTCCGGAAAGGGGTAAAAGGCCACCCATCCTCAGTGTAGGAGCTTGTTTTAATGAGGATTATATGTGAGGAGTTGTTTGTTTATGACGGCCTCGTTTTTATGTGTTTATAATAAATTGTCTGAGGATTTTACACTATGGCGCATGGTTCTTTCTCCTTATTTCTATAACGGACGAGTGGAATCTGATGGTTCGTATCAGGATTATAAAAGAAGATCTAGAGACTTCGTGACACGCCTGATTATCATTTGGCTCTAGTGAGTGCACAACCTTAAGGGGTAAAGGAAGAGTTGTTTAGTTCTCTACACGAGGTGTTTGCATTATATTGTCTGATCACTAGGGCATATAAGGAAAAATTATGTCTGTTTTGTTTTTTCTGCTGTAAATATTATTTGTTCGAGTAAGTGCATACCCTTAAGGGGTTTTAGGAATACTTCTTTTTCACGAGGTGTTTTCATCCTTATATCTACACACGGGTATAAAAGGATAGTGCTATTCCCTTAAAATTACATGGCAAAAACAGGTTGCACTATGTTTGTTTTATATTTGTTTTACATATCCATTTGATGAGTGAATACAGAGGAGCACACTGGATAAAGAGGAGCAAACACACCAAGGATATGGAATTTATCAAAGACTGAAAATATATGGACATTTAATTCCATTTATATCAGTATCTGGATTGTTTATCAATAGCGCCATTTCTGTTCACAATATTGTTTAGATTATATGTTGTATAGGCACGTTGAGGGGATTGTGCACTGTGATTTGAAGGGCTGCAATTAGATAGATTGTGCGGATTACCTGAATATTTCATTATATAAACAGCTGAATTTACTAAGCTGGGGTTTGCAAAACGGCCGCAAAAAACGCCATCCAAGCGGCTAAAACAAAAGAAGTTGTGAGAGGCGATATTGCTCAAACTGCATCATTATGATGCGCAAATGTAGCACTACATAGTGCCCCATGATATAATAATACAATTAATTTTGTCCCTTAATCAATAAATAATTACCCCATAATTAATATGTCAATAATGCCTCCTCTTATGTTCGGAATAGCAAGATAGCTCAAACATGCTGTTTAAGCTATCAAACCAATCAGAAGCAAGTATAGAAAACCTGTCTTTTTCATGGGGGCTTGGCCAAACCGCTGGCGGCTTAGCTGATTTCAATCCAGGATATACTTAGTGGTCCAAATTGCCCTATAGTAGTTTGGAGCACTAAACCGCTGGCGATGTGTGGCAGTTTACAACAGCCACGAAACATGATTCTTAGTAAATTTATCCACTAGAAAGCTCATCCTCAGTGGAGATGCTCCTAAATTTTAAGAGAGATGGAGGTACACTGTGGAAAAAATTGTAAAAAGCACGTCTCAGCCCTACAATCCTATTACTTTAGAACCATCTTTTTATTGAAATGAACATTTCTGTTTAACCCGTAAAATATTGCTTAGTTTACTATAATCATTTAGGACCTAAATTATTCATGAGTTAGGGCTTATTGGGACCTCTTTTCTTACATGTTTTACTTTTTTGTGTGCACCTAGAAATGCATTTCTGCCCCGAAGTACAAATTGAAGACTAAGGGGTATATTTACTAAGCTGCGGGTTTGAAAAAGTGGGGATGTTGCCTATAGCAACCAATCAGATTCTAGCTGTCATTTTGTAGAAAGTAGTAAATAAATGAAAGCTAGAATCTGATTGGTTGCTATAGGCAACATCCCCACTTTTTCAAACCCGCAGCTTAGTAAATATAGCCCTAAGTCCCTTTTAAAAGTAGGATGAGACCTGAACACTTTTCACTCTAAGCTGCTGCTAAAGTCAAGTCCTTCTGCGAAGTTACGCAGACCACGCACTCCTGAAACTCTCCACCCTCAGGTGCATTTTGGCAAAAAGCAGGAAAATCCCATTCTTGCAGCACATTTCTGCATTTTAAAATATAAGCAAGCTCCTGGAAATATATTGTTATTAATATTGGGGAGAAGCATACATTTATTTAAAGGATAAATAAAAGCTGAGCGATTTTGTAAATAGCATATTATAAATACTGATGTCACATATTTGCAATCTATAAATATGTTTAAAACTCTCTTGGGGACAATTTATCAAACCTAAAATGTTACCTTTTCGGGATTCTACTCTAAGAAATGTTATCAATACGTTCTACAAGGTCACTGAAGGAAAAAACTGAAATGAACTGAAATGGTTTAATGCACACTGTGGCATAATGTTTATATGTACTGTACCTCTTTCACCAAGATCTTTAATGTAGGCTTTCATAAATTCTTTCTCAAACTGTTCACGGTCTTGATAATTTTCTTCTTCATTATCTTCATCTAAGCATTCATTTCCTTCAATGGGATTATCAAGCAGCTTCACATACCTGGGGAAAAATGGTGGTAATTTGTATTCTTTTAAATGCAGTTTTATTTTTATATTATGTATAGCTTAAAGAAAAGATCAGAAAAAGTAATTCAATTTTGTTGTGAAATGCATAGTGTAAATGTTTTGAACAAATCTATAGACATTGACCTTGTGTTATTGGTGCATTGCCGCTTCATAATCTTACAGTGGTTACAGTCAGGATTTTTTCCATCAACAGAAAGCCATGCATCCAACATTGATGCCTCAGAATATAAAAATGGATTTTATGGCCAATAATACAGCTACAACACAACACACAATGTCCTGGAAGAGCCTCTATGGTCTTAGCTGAGATCTATAGTTATTTTTAGAAGATTTATCATAAGAGAGAAGGACACATACTGAAGGTTTTCCTACATATAATTGTCACAGCTTGATAGACCTGATAGGCTAGCATGGATGCTATAAGTGACAGGATGGGTTTAATTCCCGTCCTGTTAGATAGCCAAAATATATGGGGTTTTGCTACAAGCCAGTGACCTTATTTCACTGGCACCACTTGGCCATCAAACTGTAAGGGTCAAGTGCACATGATTGTGGTACTGTCAATTGTGGGAGGGTATTGCTGTCAGCACCAGGCTCCTTCACTGGCCCATGGAACCTTCTGGGTAGTATTTATAGCTGCTGCAGCACATCTTAGTTAAGGACTGCTGTGTGGCTAGAAGAGTATTGAGCTAGGACACTGGGCTCTATGCAGGACAGTTAGGGTATGGATTGAATGTTAGCTAACAGAAACAAAACAAGGTCTTATCAGTGAAAATGTTTATTAATTAATAGCCCTAATAAGGTCTGTTGCACTCCACTGAAAGGTGGTGATTTAACAAAAAGACAGGCCAAAACATGAGCTCCTTATATAGAGCCAAAAAAGGTCTCTGCCCATGCCATAAATTTAAACAAGCACTTGAACTATTGGATAAATATTAAGGGGTGATGTGAGCAGGGTCACCAATGTTGGGAAATTAGTGCACTGCCATCCATTGACCTGACCAAAGGGCAGAAACCTACTGCCCATGTGCAGTTCATTTCACTCTAGGCAGGCATAAGGAAAGAGTTTTTTTGTTTTAAACAGAAAAACTTGAAAGGGAAATAACATACTAGTGGTTGGCATCAAGACATATCTCTGAACACAAGGGGTGGGTCAAAAGGTTTTCGATTTTTTAAATTGTCCAATTCTGACTCCCCTATATGCATCTACATAGACATACTGTTGTTCACCAAAATATCCCACACTAGCCTAATACTTACTGAGCATGCCACATTCTATGTAACAGAACACAATAAACATGCTGTGGGCATCATACATCAGAAGTTCTACATTTAAATACACAAGGCGACCTGGGCTAGCACTATGAATACAACATTTTTCATATTCTGTGGAGGAAGTGGGACCCAAACAGTCTGGGATCTATTTAACAAGACCCTTCTGATATGAAAATTTTCTATCACTGCTTATCCTAGGGATAGTAAATATCATGCTACTTCACTCCCTGGCAACACTGTTTGGCAGCGGTAAGAGGAGTCTTACTGCTCACCAGGCAAGTGCAGGGTCATTATGCACATGTGTGAACAGGCATCCCAGCTTGCGCATGTGCACTGAAAATGGAAGCCCGGATTAGGGCTTAAACCTACAAATGTCATTAAAAAACAAAATAGAATTATTTTTTAAAAACGTAAAATAAAAATGCTTTATTGTACTAAATTTTTTCTGCGGTGACACCTGACTGATGCCATCCTGAGATGGCAGTAGCAATCAGAGGACTTGTACCACCGCTGTCCATGATAGTCCTCATCGGCCAGGGGACTTTGGTAAATAGGAAACATCCCAAAATCTGGCAAAAATTCCCATTTTCAACAAATCTAGGATATTTTTCCTATTGATACATAGACCTCTCTATATAAATAATTATTTTTTTTTTTTCATAAATGACAGATCAATGCTTTCATAAAAGGTACATTTTAAATAGACAACTACCAGAGTCTACACTTACCATACACATGTCGCCACTATACCAATAGTAGATAGACGGGCTCAGCAACAAAATGAGCATTTATTTGATAATCAAAATGTTATATGTAATATGTTTAAATTCAAAACCGTTACTTGTTTTTGTTTTATGTTGAAAACTTTTCATAGATATCCTGCATTTCAGAGGAAACTTGTTGCATGTTATATACTACATTTCACATCACTTTCAAATGTTTAAATATAATTGTGAGATTCTACACCATTAGAACTCCAGCTAACATTAACTTGTTTTTCATCTTTAATTTCAGCTGTGTCGTAATGATAATATTGTATAGAAAATAAGAATATACACCTTTTAGGTTAGGAGTAGTTAAGCATAAATTGCCTATTTTGTAGTTGTTTTGAGGTTTTTATGTGAATATTGTATATGTGAATTAAAGGAGGAACTAGGAGATATTTAAATAATAATACCATTACATTATTAACTTAATTCAACAACAGGAAACCACAGGCAATCGTCATATTTATGAATTCAATAAATATGGCAAGGAACTCATGCATAATTAAGAACTTTGCATACATACATATGCAATGTGTGCACACAAGCTGTGAGTTGGTGGGTTGCTCTGCCATACTCACAACATGTTTCAATGTGTCCATTTCATTATAATATCCGCAACTGTAAATGTATAGAACATATAATATTGGCTATATTCCACATCTGTCACCATGTGATTTGTAGCATGGGTTATATGTAGAAGATATTAAGATAAATATTCTTGATATACATATAATAATATAACATTTTCTCTCTCCGTGCTTGTTTTTCTTCTGTGAATGTCAATATATTGTAAGCTGCCAGGTCTGAATTAAAGTTCAGCCTTGCATTACTTTGAAATGTGTGTATACATGTATTGGGATATAGTCTCTTTTTTTAACACAAAGCCAATGGTTCAATCATTCATATATATGTTTGGATGGCTTTGAATAGAAGCTTACAGTCAGTTATTACAGTAACAAATAAATTCCCTATATATTTTCAGAATAGGTTGTATGCATTTATCTTCTTTTATTGCTCACTATACATGCACAACTTACTTCAAAGAAGGGTTTTCTACAAGGGCAGAGGGAAACTCAACCAAGCTATCACCACTGACAACTAACAATTTCAAATTAGAAAGGTTGGTCAGCTCCAATGGCAGATAGGTTAGTTTGTTCTTTTGTAATAGTAATGTATCCAGTTCTTCTAATCTGCAATGAAATAAAAATAATGGATTATATGAACACTAAAATAAACTAACCTGAAAAAGGCATGATCTATCTATATGGAGCAGTTTTTATAGCCTTTCTACTAGTTATTATTTGTATTGGATATGTGTCATTTATATTTTGTGGACCACATTTATGGTGCTGCACATGAGAGAGCCTAATCTCACTTATTGAATAAGAGTGACTGTTCTCAGCCAGTAGCAAACAATGTTGGGTAAGGAGTTGGCTCTAGGTAAAATACATATAAACCAGTTGATTAGCAATGTTATTTGTGATGTAATGTAGGTCTGATAACCAGAATTGTGAGTTTAGTCCTAGAGCCATGCTTTATGGTGGAGGTTATGGTGAGAGACACTAGATTCCTTATTTGAGATTAATACCTACTATCTGTAGCTGCTGCTCACAGCTGAACATTCTAATAGATTATTCTGGGTTTCAATGTGCATCATACATTTGAAGAGAGGCAACATTTTGAGATTAGTTGTTTACCCTAATGCAATAACTTACAGATTTCTCTAATGACGTACCATACAATTAAAGCATTTATTTAATAACCAAAGTAGCTGGCACATTTTATTTTTGCACCACACACTTAACATCTGTTGCCAAGCTCTACTTGCACTGTACATTTAATCTGCTGCAGATCATGAGTAAAGACACTGGGAATGTGCTTGCATACCTCCCTACAATCCAGTTTTTGGAATTAGGATGGAGGGGTTGTAGCTAGGTCTTCCAGTGGGTGTGCCTATTGTCTCTGAGGCAGTTGGCTGCCACCCAGCCTCTTCCATTCCATGGAAATACCCTGGTGATGTGGAGAGCTCACCAGTTCTCAATGTTCCCAGCAGTCAGAACTAAAATTCTAGCTGTTAGGATGGTAGGACAGTCTCCTAAAATTGAAACTACCACACCTAAATTGGGACAGTTGAGAGGTATGGTTACCCAAAGTCAGGCTGGAGGGCTTAAGACATATGCAAACAACTAGTGTGTGTGTGTAGAATAATTTAATGGTTATTTACAGGTCATCAAAAATGATGTGGGTCTGCATTACAAATGCTCTTTTGTGATTTCATATGCTATGGTGCAGTTTGTACAGGAAAGCACATGGATTAGTACTTAAGAGATGACAGTGACTACAGGGTACAACACTTTGATTCACATAACTTTTCACATATAAAGGAGCAAAGTGTTCCATGCTGAATGGGGTCTAGCTGCAGTATTGTGCCTTTTTAGGTATTTTGCAAGCAAGGGTTTAACTATACCCATAACAGTCCATACGACTACCATTGAATTTCATTACACATCCTCAGAGGTGGTAGAGATCAAGAATTGACCTGCACCTGCAATTAGATGTTTTTTTGTAAAAATGCATCTAAATGAAGGTGCAATTGCTATGGAGACACACATTTATTGTGCAAAAATACAAATGTAATAATTACAAAATTAAAATGTGTAAATGTATCTTAAGAAATGACATTGATGCCCCTTTGATCTCATTATTTACTTATATTTCCTCTCACGCCGCTCCTCCTCTGCTTCCCCTCTCTGCCTTGCCTTACACTGGCTCCCCTTCCCCTACAGAATCCTTTTCAAACTCCTCACCACCACTTACAAGGCTCTCTCCAACTCTACTGCCCCTTATATCTCTAACCTCCTCTCCATTCACACTCCTGCCCGCTCCCTGTGCTCGGCCAACGACCGCCGCCTCTCCTCCACTCTTATCACCTCTTCCCACTCCAGAATCCAAGACTTTTCCCATGCAGCCCCCCTTCACTGGAACGACCTCCCTCGTTCCATCCAATTCTCTCCTACTCTGTGCTCCTTCAAACGTGCACTCAAAACTCACCTCTTCCTCAAAGCCTACCAACCATCTACTTAACCCCCATCTCCTCCCTTTAGCTCGTCCTCCCTTCTCTTCTCTTGCCTCAACTGGCTCCTCTTGTGCCTGGTCTGTTTACCCTCCCTTAGGATGTAAGCTTGTATGAGCAGGGCCCCCTCCCCTCCTGTCTCCATACCTGTTCTTCCGCTAAAAAATCTGAAGAGGCAGAGACTGTTTAAAAGTCACATCAAAATCCAAATTCCCACCACTTTAGAACAAACCCTTTCATTAAATAAAACTTTTGCATTGTTCACCTAATTTATAGCTTAAATTAAACATTATAATGAGGGGACATCAGTTTCTTTAAAGATATGGTTTTTTTTATCGGCTAAAGTACTCCTATTAATGTGCTTCTCTGTCAAAGTGCTATTTAAATATGGAACATGTTTTTCCATTAAAAGTAAAGGATGAGACCTGGGGCCTGATTTGTTAAGGAACGTAAGTCCCGTTGCTTGCCGTATTTTGTGTTAAATTGCTCTGTGTATGCTCAGAAACAGACTATATGCCAGTGAATGCAAGTGCATAAAAATCATCTTCGAATGCAAATGGCTCTTTTGACAGCCTACAATTTGAAAGGGTGGAACAAGGGAGGTCCCTGGTATTCGATATTCATTTATGCTGAGATAGCCACAAGATTATACTGTTAATGTCTTATGGAGCAGATGTGTGATGTGTTGCACCATCTATTTGACAAATTTGACTATTGGACCCTTGATTATTTCAATGTTTGTGAAGGCTCCTGAAAATAATTATCAACTATAATGAAATAAATATTGCCATTTCCAACTGCTTGCTCACCTGGTACTATATATTTTTGTTATCTGGTATGTAATCCCCCTCAGTTTAACTAGATGTTGTGTTGTGTAATATATATATATATATATTACTACACATTATTGTTCTATTTAAGTGTCCATTTCTTATTATACAATATTTCCTACAACAATATACAATAATTGCTACAAAAGCATATAATTATACTGTCTGTGGTATTTGTATATATTGCAATAACATATCTACAAGTGCTCAGCAAGCATGAGACCAAGTCCTTTGATTGTTAGCATTGACTTTGTGTATAAATAACATTTACAGCATTTACCTGTCTATGTCCTGTGGGAGATCCTTTAAGTTATTACTGCTGATGTCCAACCATTGCAAACTTGACATTCGTAAGACACAAATTGGAATAGAAGAGAATTTGTTTGCTGACACATCAACAAAAGTGACCTTTTTCAAATTACTCAGCTGTAAAAGAAACAAGGGAAGCATTCATGACAATTGAGATCATAGAAATGGTCCTATCTGTTGAATAAAAGTTTGGTTTCTTCCTTGTGATTTCAAAAGTTCTTTGCAAATTATAAAGCTATTATTTTATGAAAAGGTTTAAAGCTTCACTTGATTATTTTAAAATAGATTGCCGATCATACAAGCGTAATGCATACAATCTTTCACTTGTGCTTAGTAATCTTTTTCTAAAACTCAAACATCCTATTGCTCCACAAACAAGATTATTACAATGACAAATCAGTTCACAATTTTTAAACCTGTAAATAATAGTCAATTTATTTTTAAGCAAAATATAATTTACTGCACAGTTCTCATGAACATGATATAATTAATTTAGAAGACAATTTCTGCCCATGTCTTAGGTTTTTGATAAAGTAACAGTTTTTTTAAATTATATTTCAAGTGAACAACAAGCAAAAGTCAAAATGTAAAATTTTGCACATTTGTCCAGCATAATTGTCCTTAATTTTTCTGTACAGGATTTCCCCTATACTTTATGTTCCACTTGTATTTCAAACTTACTGTTTTTTAATGGTATTGCATTTGCGTGTTGATAACAGGATCTATGACATTAACTGCTGATTTAAGAACATGTTCTCTGTGTGGGTAAACTGACCTTTCGTTTAGAGACTCTACTGTTCCTCTCCCACAGTCACCATCACTACCATCATAGAAAATACAGGGCTAAAGTGAAATAGGGAGTGACAGTAGGAGTCAGAGGGAGGAAATCTCTCCTGACCTGGATGGACCAATGTGTGTTGCCAAATACACACTATTATTCATGGGATTTTACATCTGTGGCTAAGTATCCAAAGGTATACAAGGTCCAACCACACACACATGCCACTCGGTCTTGTACAATATGTTATAGGGCTAAAAATGTCACTGTAGCACTGTTAGTTATCTACAAGATATATCAATAGTGAGTTCCAAATGCTGATAATGTTGTCTAGCCGGTAAAGAAAATCAATATACAGGGTGATTCAAAAGTCGCAGTACACCCTTTTATTTCAAAAACTCTACAGGAATTGGGCCGATTGGCCGATTTCAAAATGGCGCCCATGTTTGGTACATACCGTAAAAGATAGACCACGTCACCCATACCTTACTGGAGTATTCAGGTTTCCCAATTTCCTGTAGAGTTTTTGAAATAAAAGGGTGTACTGCGACTTTTGAATCACCCTGTAGTACTCATCCGTCAAACAACCCACATTTTGCCACTCCTTATCAAATGAATCAAAAATTTATATAGTTGTACCATCAGTGGCAATCCGAAGTGAGCTTCACCCCTTCATTATTGTTGCAGAGCGTACTTACGAAAAGTGCTCTTGCAAAGCAAACTGTTGTCCCGTGGAGTGATGATAGTTTCCTCCGGCAATTCTTTTAATCAATCACACCATAGAACCAGCCCGGGGATGTAAATCTGTGCTGTATTAATTTTAAAACTGCAGTTATTTTTTTTAATTGCCAGTTAACCTGCATAACCAAATTTAAATCCCAGCAGTATATTTTTGAAAATAAATAAAATATAAAAGTTGAAAAAGGCTTTTGAGGCAAATTTAAGATCTGTGTTTATTTGACCTGAGCAGAGCTGGCTTGAGGGTGTGCAACTCTGGTTGTTTAGTTACACTTATGGCTTTAATGGTTATAGCACTCATTGCCACAAGACTGAGATCAGCATCTCCTTGAATGGATGAAATTGCCATTGCACCTATTGAAAATGGAGCTCCCCACCAGATGGAATAGCAATTGCTTGTGAGGCTTCATTAGCAAAAAACAAAAGACACTAACTACTATGGGATAGTAATGGAGCTTTCCGGGCTGCTGGATAGGGCTACTGACATCTTGGGCAATGGAAAATCATTGAGGACTTATGTTGGCTGCTTACACCAGTTAAGGAGATGCTGTTTTAATTTTCCTGATTGTCGCATGTGCTGTAGCCATCAAGTATGCTGTACATATAGAGTCTGACACCGAGACAGTCACAAACCAGTTTACGAGTGTGACAAACACTTTATTAGCTTGTGATTATTTCACTTCTAGGGGGATCCAAGTACCCTCTTTATTTCAGAAGGGGATACCAAGCAATACAGACCATGAGAAATTTTGTAAGCCTTTTAAGTGAATTAAACTTGGTAAACAGCATATATGCATAGTGGTTCCAATGGCTGGGAAACTACTAACAAAAGCAGGGGAACAAACTTTAATATTCTATGTATGTTGTCAGGTGTGTGATCAGTAAGTAAGTTTAAAACTTTGCTTATTCTGTTTAATATTCAATAGTGATGCATATGGAAAGACGAGAGAAAAGATTAAAGAAAAAAGATTTATTGAATTTTGGCCTATTTGGAGTCACAAACAATGCTGACATTTTTGAAAAATGAATTCAGGTATATTATCACGTCATTAAAATGTATCAATTTGAATACATGGGACAAGACCATGGGGGAAATTTACAAAAGTGCGGTTTGTATAATCTGACGATTTTTGTTTGTTTTTAATCTGCCAGATTTACTAAAGTCAAAACCAGAAAGCGCCATTTTACAAAGTGCTATTCTCTTTGAGCTACCTTGCCTCTCATAAGTAAATAAATAAATAAATTTAATTGTTTTTAAATTATTGTTTCCCTTATTTTTTCCTGTAGTACATGGGACTGAAAATATACTTACCTACCATCTTCTTTTTTTTTTTCTTGATAATTTCTGATGGATGGGAGAATGCTTATGATTGGCTTCCAATCTATTAAGTAGGTGTTAGGAATCTGATCCTAATTTGTATCTGGCCTGCAGTACCTCTATGCTACCAGATGTGCTGCTGTTTTGAAATTGGACATTTCCACCTTGCCTGCAGGAGTTAACCTCCTTCCCTGATCCTCACCTGCACCTGTTCCACTGCCTTATATACCTGCCCCAAACACTGCTTCTTGCAGTTCATCAATTGTTTGTTGTTTCTGGTCCCTTTCAGTACTCCTGTGAATTATGCCTGTTGTCCTGCTGTTCCAGTTAGGGACTCCTGTCTTGCCGTCCCAGTGAGGAAGTCCAGTCTTCCTGTCATCCCAGTTGGGGACTCCAGCTCTCTTGTCATCTCAGTGGAGGCCTGAATTGCCATCGACTACGGTTGATAAATCTTTCAAGGACCAGTTAATCATTACTACCTGGTATTTTTTGTGAATCTTCTGGCTTCTTTGTTTTCTTACTTACTACAGTATTTATTCCACAACATATGATTGACTATAAACCTATAGCCTCCCAGTGGTTTCTTTGTGTCTCTCAGACCCACTCTAGCTGTTTTCTATGATCACTGTTAGTGCCAAGGGGTGACTTCCAGGCATGCATTTCAACCAGATGTTATAGATAACTTGTTGACACTGGCCTCCAGAGTGAGTGTGAAAGCCTTCAAAAAGATCACCTCTATATTCTTATACACAAAGTATACTTCTGTCCTGACCACATAGTTTACTGAATTTTTGACCATAAATGTAAGATTAATTTCTTCTTTTCTGACCACAAGTAAACGTATATATTTCCTGGCATTGGTCAAATGACAACATGAAAAGACAGTTTTAAGCAGAAAGTCAACATAAGGGATAGAGTCAGATACATAAGAGGTAGTGGCGGAAATACCATTGGTGCGGCAAGTGCAGTGCATCGGGGCCCATGGAGATAATGGAGCCCACTGCATGTAGTTTCCCTCCACCCTCCCTCCATGCACAGGAGACAACAGCTCGCTAGTTCTGCTTCTGATCAGAGGTCTCCACAGCTGACTTTGCATGTGCTTTGTTCTTGGCCAGCAGGTTAAAAATTGTACAGAAAAAAGGATTATGGTTTTACTTAAGCCATTAATGTGTCCATTTCAGTCACATTAGGTACTATTGATTTATGGCCTTTATTAGTTACCTTCATCTTACTATTTATATCCGTAACTACACTACACGTTATACACACATAAACATCCAGATTGTTTCATATACAGCAATTAAGATTATATTTACAGATTGCAAAAAACAAATGCATCATGCATACACATATACCCGCATTATGGGGCTGATGCAGCGTTAGATGCAACTCACGTTTCATCTGCCTCCACATTAGCAGCATATGCGCCTGGTTTGGAACAAGTTATCATCAGCAAGTAATTGCACCTGCCCTATAGCTGGTTTAAAAGATATGCCTCCTAACAGGCGTATGTGCGTGTTTCTTAAACATGCCTTTACTGTGCTTGACCTATGTTAGAATATCCTCCCTCTGTTCCGCCTCTACAGGAGCAGATGGGTATAAGTGCCAGTATCGCAGAAAATCTGCATAGGTACATATTGTGCACCCACTTTCTTGGCACATGCAAATTATGTAACATTTCATGCAAGATACGCTACTACAGACTGGCAAAAAGATAATACAAGAGGTAAATAGACAATATTGGCCACCAATGAGTAGGGACCCTTTCCTATCATTTACCCATGTTAACTCTGATGATATGCAACTGCTAGCAAACAGAGAGAACAACTTGTCAGTTTCCAATGGAGGTATCCTTAAGCTTTATTTAGTTTAAAGTTTAGGCTTCTATCATTTTGAAATAAAACAAAATAAGACATATATGTTACTTGAAGTTTGCTTAGTCCATAAAATATACCCCATACTGCCTTTTAAGTCTTAAATAAGACAAAACAGTTCCTGTTGATTTGGCTTCTTAAGAGTTTGCACTTCTGGGAAAAAAAGCATTGTGAGTTAAAGATTTTGGGTAACTGTCCTGCAAAAAACAGAATTCCTAACACTGATAATTTATTAAAAGTATTTTCTAAGTAACATCCCTTAGTAGAGGTTTTATGCATTTTAATTTGGTTTGTGTTTTCCTATAAAAATAAGTTTTTAATTTTAATGCTGTTTGTGTATTTCTTTCATGAAGCATAAAGTTATTTTCTCCAATGGGATTCTGATTAGTAATGATTTGCCAAATTGTGATAATATAGGAAGTTGTCTGGGCTATGAAGTAAATTAACAATTTGTAATTATCTTGTATGCTATTAATGGTTTTCTTTGCACACTTCCCGAGCTGTATTTACTTTTTTGTAATGATATTGTGATATGTGGAAAAGTAATTCAAAGAACTTTTGAAGTCTGAAAAATATTTATGTATTATAAAGATATGGATTCTTTTTACTAATATTTATGTTTGGTTAGAGAGACAAAAATAACTTACATAGTTTTGAAATAAAGTGGCCACTTTATCAGGTACACCGTACTGGGTACCCAGAACAGTCTGAATTATTTGTGGCATGGATCCAATAAAGTGCTGGAAACACTCCTTAGAGATTCTGTACATGCTGACATGATAGCATCACACAGTTACTGCAGATTTGTCTGCTGCACATTTATGCTTAGAATCTCTTGTTCCATCACATCGCAAAGGTGTTCTGGTGGATTGAGATCTAGTGACAGTGGAGGCCATTGAAGTACACTAAATTCATTGTCATTTTCGTAAAACCAGCTTGAAATGTGCTTTGTGACATGGCATGTTTATCTGCTGGAAATAGGCACTAGAAGATTAGTAGACTGTGACCATAAATCTCCTCTGATCTCTCATTATGAAGCTGTTTTTCCAACCGCCCCCCCCCTCCCCATGCACTCCCTTTCCACATCACACCCCCTCCTTCCCCCTTATCCCCAAGTCCCTATACCCATGTTTAACATGTTTCCTCTGTCAGTACTACAGATGATACGGTGTGAGAGACTTTCAGACAGCGCTGCGGATGTTTTACACCGGTTAGAAGGTACACGGCAACAGCATTCGGGCCGAAAATCGGAACCAAACGCACCCCAGATACAGGGGATTGACGACGCATGCCCGGTGAGTATGATTACCTCAAATACATTTCTTCACAACACGAGGTTCACAGAAGGAGTTCCACATCTTCAGTCAGTCCTCAAGGAATGCTTAGCATGTTGAGGCCAGTTCAGGCACCTCCGCCTTGCCGAAGTAACTGAAATTCTCATTAGGCCCACCCACACAACGGGGTATCAGGGTAGGTCGTGAGCAACATTATGTCAATTACACCCCTTTTGATAAATAACGATATAGCAGCTTGTGGCTTTGTCGAAATACAGTGGCCTGACGAATTTTATATGGCTTTGACCTACATAGAAACAGGCACCGCGGCAGGCGGGCCATTCATCGTTATCTCCATTCGGGAAGCGACATTTTAAAATAGGGGGATTGGATTGCGATTCCATCTCTATCAAGTAAGATTACACTACATGGTCACCCCAACACACCCCTACTTAGGCAAGAAGAGTTAGCAATCATGAGTTAGTGCTTTCCTCTCATGGAACAAGCTGATGTCGCTGTCACTACAGCTAGCCAGCTAAATATTTTGGCCTATTAGCAAGTTGGGGTCTTTAAATGAACTACCATTCCCGCATTCAGCACGTGCATAGTCACCCCCATTTCCTTTTAGCTAGGGGCACTAATACGCAGGTCCATTAAGCATATAGTAAGGCCACTGTCACTCACCGGACTGTGAGTGCTACTTCTAAGGTAGCTAGGAACCGTGTCCGTCCATTATTATGAGGTACTGCGCATGTGCAGTCCCTTTTAACCTTCAGTTCTGTTCCTTTAACTTAATTGGCTGATCAGGCAACACTCCCTATATTAAGCACCTGTGGTCAATACCACGTTGCCTGATCTTGGAGTCTCATTCCTCATGAGTCTCTGAAGGTGTTCCAGTGCCTGCTCGTGTGTTCAGCTGATGCTGATTCCTGTTTGCCGTTTGTGGTTTCCAGACCACTTCTATTCCTCGTGTTCCTAGTGTCTTCAGCAGCTGATTCCTATCCGCTGCCTCCGTGTATCTACAGCTGATTACTGCAAACTCTCCTGTGTTTCTTCGTGACTCCAGCAGCTGATTCCTATCCGCTGCCTCTGTGTATCTACAGTTACAGATTACTGCAAACTCTCCTGTGTTACATCGCTACTGTTCCAGCTGATTCCTGTTCGCCACTTCAGCGTGTCTACAGAGTCTGCTCGTCTCAGCGCTCCAGTCTGCATTCTACCTGCCGTCAGCTGACCCGCTGCCTACTGCTTCTACAGTGTGTCCATTTGTGTCAACTTGCCTGTTGCATCGAGTCTACGCTCCTCGGCTTCCAGCTTTGCTACATCGCTTCAACTCTCCCGTGGTCTCCTGCTGTTCTATTCAATATACTACTGCTTCCTGAGTATTTGTCATCCTTGCTGGCCTACCTACAGTGCGCTGCACCTACCTGCCGCTTCCATTCTGCAAGGACTTCGCATCTCGTCTGTTCCCGGCCGCTCAGGTATCCCTGCAGCTATCTCTAACAGCCTGCTCATCTGAACCACGGTATGCATACTTCTCATTGACTGTGCTGGTGTATTGCATATCCATCTGGACTGAGTTGTTCTCCTCCGGAGTTTCCATCCTCTGAGACTATTGCTATTATTGACTGTGTTTCCTTTTGCTGGACTATTTGAGTGACTTTGTTTATCTGTGCAGTGCTGTTCATTCATTATTATCATTGTGTGCAGTTCAACGTGGGATCAAGTTCAGTGTACCCGTGTAGACTCTGCATAGCATTTATCTCCTCGTGTCCTTCCTCACATATATATTCAGTGGTACAACTTGCTAGAGGCAGACCACTCATTCCTGTTTCCCTGTGTCACCAGTTGCATATATCCTCTCACATAAGCAGTGGTACAACTTGCTACTCGCAGACCACTGACTTCCCCGTTACCTTCACCTGGATTCCATTCCTTCACTACAGACAGCGGTACAACTTGCTATACGCAGACCGCTGACTTCCACCTCCTTACTACTCCTGGACATTCTTCTCACTATAGCAGTGGTACAACTTGCCGTGCGCAGACCACTGACTACCCTCACGTGTCCTTGTCCATCCAGATCCTCGTGTTCAGTTACCTATTGTTTACCAGTGCTGCTAGTCATAGACTTTCTGAGCATTCTCTAACCATCTGCTGTTTCCAGTTCCATTATCACCCTGCCATCAGAGTATCATATACCAACTCTACTGCTCTGATAAGACCATCAGCGGGTGATACTGGGTAAAGCCTCCTAGTGCCCGTGACAGTAAGATCAGGCCATGACAGACCCAGATTCGGAACCCACAGCTAAAGAGATGCTGCAGCATCTGGTCACCCGTGTGGAACAACAGGATGTTCGTCAACAACTATTACTACAATGTTACCAGACGTTAGTCTCCCAAAGAACGTCTGGGCAGAATATTACACCTTCTGTTGATGCTCCTGTGCTTTCCTCCATTTCCCCAGTGCCATCCCAGGTGTCTACGGCTTCCACGCTTCACCTGCCAACTCCGTCAAAGTATGATGGAGATCCCAAAACATGTAGAGGTTTCCTCAACCAATGCTCAGTATATTTTGAGCTCCAACCTCAAAACTTTTCGACTCATCGTTCCAGAGTGGCCTATCTCATCTCATTATTCTCCGGACAAGCTCTCGCATGGGCTTCCCCTCTGTGGGAAAGAAATGATCCGTTGTTACAGGATAGTGCCAAATTTATTTCCATGTTTCGTAATGTATTCGATGAACCAGGTCGTGTTATTTCCGCTGCCTCCAGCATTCTACGTTTACGACAGGGTTCACGTACAGTAGGACAGTACGTCATTCAATTTAGGATCTTAGCCTCTGAGCTTCAGTGGAACACTGAAGCGTTAATTGCCGCCTTCTGGCAGGGGCTCTCGGACAAAATTAAAGACGCACTGACTACTCAAGAACTCCCTACGTCTTTAGAAGATTTGATTTCTCTTTGTCATCGTGTGGATCTCAGATTTCATGAGAGGGACTCTGAGAGAACTACTTCAGCTAAAACATCTCTTCGTCCCACTTCTCAAATTCGTCCTGCTTCACCTCCGGTAATACCGATAGAGATTGGACGTTCCAAACTAACCTCTGCAGAGAGGAATCGAAGAATTAAGAATAGACTTTGTATCTATTGTGCTGATGCCACACATATGCTCCAGTCATGCCCCAAAAAATCGGGAAATGCCAGGCCCTAACTAGTTCTGGAGAGGTAAAGTTAGGGTCCCCGGAGTCCTCTCCATCTTCTACGAAATCAAAAATCTGTGCATTTGACGTTACCATTTCATTTGCTACCAAGTCTTTTGAGTCCCAAGCTCTAATTGATTCAGGAGCTGCGGGAAATTTCATTTCTGAATCCCTTGTAAATCAATGGTCCCTACCAGTGATTACCCTGAAGACTCCTGTTACGGTGACTGCTATCGATGGATCACGTATTATCAACGGTCTCATCACCCAAAGTACGTCTTCAGTGACCCTTCAGATTGGTGTTCTACACCGAGAAGAAATTTCGTTTTTAATCCTTCCTGTTACTACAAGTCCGATTGTTTTAGGCCTTCCATGGCTTCAATGTCATTCTCCCCAGATTGACTGGGGCACTCCTCAAGTTACGTCTTGGGGACCTGAATGTCACCAACATTGTCTTTCTCGTGTTGTTCCTCGTAGAATACAGCAAACCTCCATTTCACCTTCCTCACCGGGACTTCCTCCTCAGTATGCTTCATTTGCCGACGTCTTTGATAAAGCTCAGTCTGAACGTCTTCCCCCTCATCGTTCATTTGATTGTCCGATTGACCTGTTACCTGGCAAGATTCCACCTAGGGGTCGTGTTTATCCACTTTCATTACCTGAGACTCAGGCTACTGCTGAATACATCCAAGAGAATCTCCAGCGAGGATTTATTCGACCTTCTACTTCTCCCGCTGGAGCTGGGTTCTTTTTCGTGAAGAAGAAAGATGGATCATTACGCCCCTGCATAGATTTTCGTGGACTTAATGCTATCACTATCAAAAATCGGTACCCCATTCCTCTGATTACTGAGTTGTTTGATCGGATCAAGGGATCCCGGATTTTTACTAAGTTGGGTCTTCGTGGTGCCTAAAATTTGATTAGAATCAGGTCCGGTGACGAATGGAAAACAGCTTTTAACACCAGAGATGGGCATTATGAATATTTAGTAATGCCCTTCGGGTTATGTAATGCCCCTGCTGTTTTCCAGGGCTTCATTAATGAGATCTTTCGGGACTTGTTATATGTATGTGTCGTAGTATATCTGGACGACATACTCATCTTTTCCCAAGACCTGCCTTCACATCACCAACACGTGGCCGAAGTTCTTTCCAGACTCCGGAAAAATTCATTATTCTGTAAATTAGAAAAATGTTCATTTGAGTTGCCCCAGATTCCATTTTTGGGTTATATTGTTTCCGGAGTTGGTCTACAAATGGATCCAGAAAAGGTGAATGCTGTGTTACTTTGGCCTCAGCCAACTACTCTTCGGGCCATTCAGCGTTTTTTAGGTTTCGCCAACTACTATAGACGCTTCATTCAAGACTTCTCTTCAATTGCATCTCCCATTGTGGCTCTAACTCGCAAAGGGGCCAATACTAAGCAATGGTCATCTGAGGCTCTCCAAGCCTTTCAATTTCTTAAAGAGTCCTTCTCCTCTGCTCCCATCCTTCGACAGCCTGATGTGATGCTTCCCTTCTTCCTAGAAGTAGACGCCTCTAATGTTGGTTTAGGAGCCATTCTCTCCCAGAAATCGGAGCAACAAAAATTCCATCCTTGTGCCTTTTACTCTCTGGGTCTTCTGCCTGCGGAGAAGAATTACACCATCGGGGACAAGGAGTTGCTGGCTATTAAAGTAGCATTGGAGGAGCGGAGATATTTGTTAGAGGGAGCTCGTCATCCGGTGACAATTTTTACGGATCATAAAAATTTGTCATACCTACAGTCTGCTCAATGTTTAAAACCTCGTCAGGCAAGATGGTCTCTTTTCTTTTCCCGTTTTGATCTAATCATAACCTTCAAACCAGCTGCAAAGAATAAAAAAGCAGACGCTCTATCTCGAGCCTTCGTGGCGTCCTCAGACGTTGAAGAGAATCCTAACCACTTTATATTAGACCCCAAATGTGTTTCTCTGGCTGCTTCATCCACTAAAGTGCTACCATTTGGGAAGACCCTCGTGCCTCCTGCTCTTAGAAAAAAAATCCTTTCCTGGTTTCACTCTTCTCGTTTCTCTGGACACGCTGGTGAACGCAAGACCTTTGAAATCCTCTCTCGAAGTTATTGGTGGCCTTCTATGAGGAGAGATGTCAAAGAGTTTATCGCGGCATGCGATTTATGCTCCCAGTTCAAAACCCCCCGCAGAACTCCAGCGGGGTTGCCTTAGCCACTACCCATTCCATCTAAACCTTGGACCCATATTAGTATGGACTTTGTTACTGAGCTTCCTCCTAGTAAGAATTGCAACACCATTTGGGTAGTGGTGGATAGATTTTCGAAGATGGCGCATTTCGTTCCCTTGTCTGGCTTACCTTCTTCTTCTACCCTGGCTGAACATTTCATTAGAGAAATTTTCCGTATCCATGGATGTCCGTCCGAGATCGTGTCAGATAGAGGAGTACAATTCGTTTCCAGATTCTGGAGGGCCCTTTGCAAGACCTTGGGCATACGGTTGGCACTCTCATCTTCCTACCATCCCCAATCGAACGGACAAACTGAAAGAGTCAACCAAGATCTTGAGACTTTCTTAAGGATGTTCTCGTCAGCCAATCAAGACAACTGGGTAGAATTACTTCCTTGGGCTGAATTTGCTCATAACAACATGTACCACGAGTCATCATCTAAAATTCCATTCTTTGTGGTTTGCGGTCACCATCCGTCTTTCCTGGAATTTCCTGCCCTCCCGCCCACCCAAGTTCCTGCTGTTGAGACTTTGTGTCAAACCTTCAAAAATATTTGGGCTCAGGTAAAAACCTGTTTAAAGAAGACATCTGCCAGATATAAGTCTTTTGCGGACAAAAAGAGACGGGCTATTCCACCATTAAAAGTCGGAGACCGGGTGTGGCTATCTACTAAGAATATTCGTTTGAAGGTTCCATCCATGAAATTTGCTCCCGTTTTATTGGTCCATATAGGATCATTCAAGTTATTAATCCAGTTTGCTTCAAACTTTTACTTCCCAAGAGCCTTCGTATTTCCAACGCCTTCCATGTTTCCTTGCTCAAACCTCTCATCATCAACCGTTTCTCGGTCCCTCCTTCAGCACCACGGCCACTTCAAGTTCATCAGGAGGAAGGCTTTGAGATTACTCAGGTTTTGGATGCTAAAATTTCGCGAGGAGTTCTTCGTTTCCTCGTGCATTGGAAAGGCTTTGGCCCTGAGGAGCGTTCATGGATCAAAGCTGAAGATCTCAACGCTCCAGCTCTCTTGAAGAAGTTCTATACCAAATTTCCGGACAAACCCGCTTCCAGGTGTTCTGTGCCCACCTTTAAAAGGGGGGGGTACTGTCACTCACCGGACTGTGAGTGCTACTTCTAAGGTAGCTAGGAACCGTGTCCGTCCATTATTATGAGGTACTGCGCATGTGCAGTCCCTTTTAACCTTCAGTTCTGTTCCTTTAACTTAATTGGCTGATCAGGCAACACTCCCTATATTAAGCACCTGTGGTCAATACCACGTTGCCTGATCTTGGAGTCTCATTCCTCATGAGTCTCTGAAGGTGTTCCAGTGCCTGCTCGTGTGTTCAGCGGATGCTGATTCCTGTTTGCCGTTTGTGGTTTCCAGACCACTTCTATTCCTCGTGTTCCTAGTGTCTTCAGCAGCTGATTCCTATCCGCTGCCTCCGTGTATCTACAGCTACAGATTACTGCAAACTCTCCTGTGTTTCATCGTGACTCCAGCAGCTGATTCCTATCCGCTGCCTCCGTGTATCTACAGCTGATTACTGCAAACTCTCCTGTGTTTCTTCGTGACTCCAGCAGCTGATTCCTATCCGCTGCCTCCATGTATCTACAGTTACAGATTACTGCAAACTCTCCTGTGTTACATCGCTACTGTTCCAGCTGATTCCTGTTCGCCACTTCAGCGTGTCTACAGAGTCTGCTCGTCTCAGCGCTCCAGTCTGCATTCTACCTGCCGTCAGCTGATCCGCTGCCTACTGCTTCTACAGTGTGTCCATTTGTATCAACTTGCCTGTTGCATCGAGTCTACGCTCCTCGGCTTCCAGCTTTGCTACATCGCTTCAACTCTCCCGTGGTCTCCTGCTGTTCTATTCAATATACTACTGCTTCCTGAGTTTTTGTCACCCTTGCTGGCCTACCTACAGTGCGCTGCACCTACCTGCCGCTTCCATTCTGCAAGGACTTCGCATCTCGTCTGTTCCCGGCCGCTCAGGTATCCCTGCAGCTATCTCTAACAGCCTGCTCATCTGAACCACGGTATGCATACTTCTCATTGACTGTGCTGGTGTATTGCATATCCATCTGGACTGAGTTGTTCTCCTCCGGAGTTTCCATCCTCTGAGACTATTGCTATTATTGACTGTGTTTCCTTTTGCTGGACTATTTGAGTGACTTTGTTTATCTGTGCAGTGCTGTTCATTCATTATTATCATTGTGTGCAGTTCAACGTGGGATCAAGTTCAGTGTACCCGTGTAGACTCTGCATAGCATTTATCTCCTCGTGTCCTTCCTCACATATATATTCAGTGGTACAACTTGCTAGAGGCAGACCACTCATTCCTGTTTCCCTGTGTCACCAGTTGCATAAATCCTCTCACATAAGCAGTGGTACAACTTGCTACTCGCAGACCACTGACTTCCCCGTTACCTTCACCTGGATTCCATTCCTTCACTACAGACAGCGGTACAACTTGCTATACGCAGACCGCTGACTTCCACCTCCTTATTACTCCTGGACATTCTTCTCACTATAGCAGTGGTACAACTTGCCGTGCACAGACCACTGACTACCCTCACGTGTCCTTGTCCATCCAGATCCTCGTGTTCAGTTACCTATTGTTTACCAGTGCTGCTAGTCATAGACTTTCTGAGCATTCTCTAACCATCTGCTGTTTCCAGTTCCATTATCACCCTGCCATCAGAGTATCATATACCAACTCTACTGCTCTGATAAGACCATCAGCGTGTGATACTGGGTAAAGCCTCCTAGTGCCCGTGACAGCCACATGGACAACATGTTTCATGCAGGCAAGTTGAATGCATTTACATCTTTCAATTAGGTCACATATCATCTGGTTGTTATATACTCGCCGATTACGAGACATTCTTGGTATACAAGACTGTGCCTAGTTCAGAGGCCGCATGATTAGCAGAGACTCCTACAGCCAAGGAGTAGATTTATATGTTTCCCTTACCGAGCGCTGCAACCCATATGTCCCGCTGACGCAGGCTGATTTCACCTAATGGTGTCTGTTTATTGGTATGGCACCCAATCAATCTAGGAGCTCTCTGTATCAACAGTTTCTTCCCCTGCATTACTAAATCCTGGCACGCAACACATGGTAAACAGGTAGAGCTTTTGCGCTATATGCAGAAGGTTCATCAAGCTTCCGGTGTCGGGGAAGGTACAGGATACTGTCCAGCCCTTTACCAACAGTGCTAGGCCCCTTGTAGGGCCGGGACAACAGGAGTCAGCAGGTGTTCCCCCGTTAGTTGGCGGTCGGGGGTCGTATTTTTTACATTTGGTAGATCCCAGAGTTCATTTCAGAAGCCCAACCCAGTTACTCACCACACGTACAAGGCATTACAGAAGAACACTCTAGTTACTCAACGCACGTCGCAGGCTTAAATCATTTGCTAGAACACAAAACTTAATTGTCACTTACATAACATGGGAAGATAAGTTCTTCAAGGGTATACTGTTATACACTGCATGGCATGCAAGGATCATTTACACATTCCGCTGCTCATACATGGTAACAGGGGAAGCGTTTCATAGGTCATAACTCATCACCGGTGACTTAGACTCATCCTTTCCTTAGCTTGCCGGTTATATTAATTGTATACGTTAGGTAAACGATTAGTTAAAGGGGCACCTGAGGTTTACCACGTAACGTTATTATCTTCCCCTGCCCCCCCTCTGTTATTTAGTGCACGGTTTTGCACTTGCTGGGACATAGCATCTCACAAACACTAGCAATGTCTAGCGCGTAAAGCAATTAGAGAGCACTTTCCATCCCCTATGGAGGATGATAGGCTTAGTCATGTCACCGGGCCCCTCCCTCACAAATTCAGTTTTACAGGCTATTTTCGGCCTTTGGTTTGGGGTTTGGATGTTGAGCCATCCGCCACTGCACCCACTACCGTGGTTGCTGCGGGGGCTAGAAACGGCTTTGGCAAGACTTAGGTTAAGCAATTATGAAAGCCCATGAAATAAGCTTATCGGCACGCGGGGACTCCAGGATATACCTAATATAGGAGTGGATTATTGATGTAGGCCCAAGTGCGGAAGGGGGAGCTACTCGTAGTACACAACAGGCAGCTCCCCTGTTATGAAGTTTAGAATTCAGCGCAATTTTTTCCTTAGATGATATGGGGCATTCCGAGTGGAAGAGCTAGGGTCTCAGTCTCAACACACCATAGGCGCTGTACTACTGGCTAGGGTCATTAACATGTATACTTCACAAGTGGCCTGGTAAACCCTCCGTTTATATACTGAGCAATAGGATAGAGGCCGTTAGATGACATTACCCGTGCATGGGGATAGCTCAATATGTCCAGTAGCAGGAGGTTCCCGCTTTGCAGTTTTATCCGCCCTATATTCTGAGGCTTTGGTATGTCGGCAACAGGTCACTCGGTGCTTTCGCTGATTGCCCACAAGTCACTACCCTATTCGCCCAGAAGGGGATAGTCATGCTGACGGCAGAATTAGCACCGGCCAATCGTAAAGGAGTTGTCCTGGGACCAGTGGTTAGTGCTGGATGGCCATACACTGTTTGGTATTTGACCTCAGGCTTTGTGCAGCCACATGATTTGCCACTGAGGTGGTTACCGCCGCAGCTCAGCCTGCCAGCACATCGGGCTAGACCCGATGCTTTCTGCACCCACTCGTTCAGGAGTGGGGCGGCTACAGCCGCAGCACAGTCAAGTGCTCCCATCGACGATATTAAGTCCCTGGGACGGTGGAAATCTGACGCCTATAAAGGACATACACGGCCGTAGACCTCTGGTTCCACCAGACTAACAATTGTCGCCATGGATGTTGAACCCATTCGTTCAGAATGGGGAGCAGCTACTGCTGCGGCTCAGGCGTGAGTCTGCATTGTCAACACTAGTCCCTACATACGCACTTAGTCTTCGGGGGTCATCAAACTAACGATGGTTACAATTTTATAGGGGTAAGGATGGGTAAATTATTTTGTGCATGATATGTTGTCTTGCCTTAATCATGCCCTTTCCCTTCTTCCTTATCTGCAACCCCCGCCCCCTCACCACTTTCTCCCTGTCGGTAGTGCTGGGCTTAACCGCCAGTCACGTTATGTGGGGGCATGAAGGATCCTTCCCATCTTTTCTCCCCGGACTAAGGCCTGATTAGTGGTGAGCCGCCGGGGTTTTGGGTTTTAGCCTTCATTGGGGCTACCGGCAACTACCCCCCCTCTTTTGTTTGTTTTTCCTCACCATCGGTTATGTTTGTTCTGTGGTTTGCCAGTTATAGTTGATCGACCGTTATGGCAGGTTGCATCTTATTAGCATAAGACACTGTTTGATATTAGGTTATTCTGCGTAACCCACAGATACTGTGGCGGGGAAGATCTGGGTATGGGTCATCGGGCATTCATGTATTCACTGGGCGGCCAGGCATAGTGAGGCCAAAAAATAGGATCAAGGTGGGGCACAAACAAGTTAGTATACAATGGATGGGTAGGCGAGGTATGCAATGGTCAGCCTTAATTCCCCTGCGGTCCGTGGAAATTTCGAAAGATAGCGCCCCGGATATAGTGATAATACATCTAGGGGGCAATGATTTAGGGCTAGGTAAGTCCCTCGAGGTGATTATAGCATAAGGGAGAGTTTGAAGGCAATTAAAGCCCAATGGCCTTCATTACATCTCTGCTGGTCCCAAGTCATACCCAGATTAACTTGGAGAGCCCACATCGATCCTGCGATTATGAAGCTTGTCATCAAGGAATTGAACCAAAACGTAGGTAGAGTGGTAAGGTCCCTGGGCGGGGCTAGCATTAAACACACCCAAATAGCAATCGATCAGGTTCAGCTATATCGGACAGACGGGGTGCACCTTACAAATGAAGGTTTGGGTCTTTTTATCGGGCAGCTATTTAAGAGGATAGAGTTGGCAGGTAGGGCGATCGGTGGCGGGCTGTAGGTCCCAAGGACCTCCAGCGTTGGCAGAAAGGCAAATGTGGTGAGTCGGCAACCGTTCACACGATGCTACCGCTGATTGGCCAAAGGGCACTACCCTCTTCGAAGCACCTTGGCTCTTGGTTCATTAAACAGAACTCCTTGGAATGCTCTGTACGGACAGGACACTGTGAGCCCAGAGGGGGACAGGTAAACTGAAGCCAGATTTAGCACCGGCCAATCGAAAAAAAGGAGTCGTCCTGGGACCAGTGGTTAGTGCCTCAGGGCCACACTGTTTGGTAAGTTTTGACACAATCGGGGTCGTCTCACCATCTTTGCCTTCTCCACCACCGAGTATAAAAGCTAAGCCAATTATAATCCAATTAATAAATCACAACGTTAATTAGTTAAATTTAACAGTTGTCCGCGTCTTTATTCATGAAGGTATGTTGTATGGTTTAAATATGTCACAAAGGGTAAGGTAACAGAGGTTAGGACTCTTCAATCTGCAGTTTATGACAAGTGCAGCCCTAAGCGGAACGTCCCTAAACTTAGTGATAGGGACAACAAATGGTACCTGCAGCTTTAAGGTAACTCCTCTCCTGTAACCAACCAATGGATTGGGAGGGGGCGTGGACGCCCTGGAGAGGATATACGCCGGCCACAGGCATGTGGAAGCCTCATTACCCGGCTGGAACAACCCACCGCACCCGCCCTAGATGTTTGGTGTCATGATATGTCATTAACCTTTTGCTTTTAGATTGTGGCAGGAAGGCAAATGTGGTGAGTCGGCAACTGGTCACACGGTGCTACCACTGATTGGCAAAAGGGCACTACCCTCTTCGAAGCACCTTGGCTCTTGGTTCATTAAACAGAACTCCTTGGAATGCTCTGTACGGGCAGGACACTGTGAGCCCAGAGGGGTGACAGGTAAACTGAAGCCAGATTTAGCACCGGCCAATCGTAAAAGGAGTCGTCCTGGGACCAGTGGTTAGTGCCTCAGGGCCACACTGTTTGGCAAGTTTTGACACAATCGGGGTCGCCTCACCATCTTTGCCTTCTCCACCACCGAGTATAAAAGCTAAGCCAATTATAATCCAATTAATAAATCACGTTAATTAGTTAAATTTAACAGTTGTCCGCGTCTTTATTCATGAAGGTATGTTGTATGGTTTAAATATGTCCCAAAGGGTAAGGTAACAGAGGTTAGGACTCTTCAATCTGCAATTTATAGGCATTAGAAGATTAATAGACTGTGACCATAAATCTTCTCTGATCTCTCGTTATGAAGCTGTTTTTGCACACAGAAAGCTCACTGAGTGTTTTTTTGTTTTGCGCCATTGTCTATAAACTCCAGAGACTTTTGTATGTGAAAATGTGAGGAGGTCAGCAGCTTCTAAGATACTCAAACCACCACCATTTCAGAGTCAAAGTCACTTCGATCACATTTCTTCCCCATCCTGGTATTTAGTCTAAATTACAACTGAACATCTTCACCGCAATTAAAGGGTGTTTTAGTGGAAGTGGGATGGGGCAGCCTAAAGCTTTATAAGTGCTATATCTTCCCCTGTGGCACATTAGTTGGGCAGATTGTAAACACAGGCAACAGCTGGATATTCTATTATATTGGCATTACAATTAGAAAGTGTGAGACACTTACAGTAATCTAGATTTCTAATCTGTTTTGATTAATGTAGCACTGTGTGACAGGATACCAAAGTACAATATTATTATACATATGAGATGACCAAGGAAGCTGGCAGAACTTTCATGGGAGATTTTAATTGTCACGTTTTTAAGTCAAAAAGTAACAAATTGTATTTTTCATACATGTATAGGCTACACAAGATGTCTAAAGAAAAATCTAAATGTAACTATTCATTCTATATGATACTACATGGATCTGCAACTGAATTGCACTCACAACCCATGACCTTCACCCATCCTCACGAGCTACGTACCCATTTGTAGGCCGAATTTTCTTAATAAATACCAGCCAGCAACCTAACACAAACACAACATGCACTCTGTCTATTTATCTGTCCTTCACTGCTTCTCATTACAAAAGTCCTAAGGCCGTCGAAAATAGCACTGTATCACTGGCGTTCGCCCCCACTCATGAGAGGCTTCTTCAGAGATAAACTTCCCCAATAAGCAAATCTTATGATGGTGATAAAAGAAGAAGATGATTTGTTCTTTGATTATTTTTTTTGTGTTCAGTGTTTTGTTTTTTTGTTTTTAACATTTTTTTTATTTTGTTTTATATATTTTTAATCTATTTTTTACATTTTTGTGTCCACTAAGTGGAACTGAAAGGCTTGGGCATATTGTTGATCAGTGCAACAAGCTACTTTCATTTGTCAACTCTAAGTACCAGCTGGATATGGAAACTATATCTCATGTACAAATGCTTGAATATAAATGTGTGTGGAGCAAATACCATATAAAAGGGTAGTAAAATCCAATAAGCATACACACAGACTTTCTTTTAGTGATCTCATGGTGGTGGGCAACAAAGAAAGTTCAAAAGGTTATGTGTTTTTATTAGAAATTGTCAAATCTTGGAGATCAATCTGCTACTGAGTTTCTTTCTATTTTTCAGCTTCTCCTGTGGTGAATCCATAAAAATATGTTCGTTTTCCATTTCTGTTTTATCCCTGCTTACTTTGAGAAACTTGTTTGCATTGGTATTTATGCATGTCATTTTGTTATCCATTTTTATACATTAAGCATTGTGACTTTCTTCGTGATATTAAACACCATTTCATAACATTCTGTTTTTGTGGTCTTAAAATGATTTATGTGTCAATTAGCCTTGGTTGTTATAATGCTACATTTAAGGCTGATAATGTATCAAACCAAATTAGGCCGAGATTGCATTTTGCAGTAAGTCAAGGAGTAACTGAAGACTTCCTCACAATGTCAGCTTTGGAACCAAATCCTATAGTGGCAGAACTAGAAAGCTAATCGTGATTTAGAGATATAATTGTGAGATACACCCACATGTCACACATGATCAGTTGAGACACCATATATATGTAAATAGACCCTCATGTCACTAACATACATATTAATTATTAAAATGTAGAACAATAATGTGCCTATAACATTGTCGCAACTTGACACAATAAATAAAATAACTGTGGACCTCATGCTAGTGAAGCTTATAGAGCAGGGTTTGGTTTTATCGTAGATAGTAAAAAGCCCTAAGAGGCCATTGTAATTTGGTCTGAACATAACAAGTAAAACATTCACATTTTTGTTTATGTTATATGCAGCCTTAGCCAGATGTGTGTCACATATATTACACACCATGTTATACAAATAGACGTTGCACCTGAAGCAATTTTCAGATTTTAGGTACCTTTCAAAGTAGTAGTGTCAGGAGGCTGTCATATTTTTAAAGATTATTTTTACATGAAAACTTGCCTAATTCTGTCAGCTCAAATCAAGCCAAAATCAACTTTCCTAAACTTGCCTGTTTTTTTCAATATCTGGAATTCCCTAACATGCTCGATCTGACTCTTCAAGCTTGCTCCTTGAAAACCCTTCTCTGTATCAGGATCTCTCGGAGGACAGGTTTTAAAAGTTGTCAAGTATGATATTTATGTTTATGTTTGTCAGATATGGATCAGTCTGTCAGCTGCATAAATATACAGAAAATGCACTATAACTTGATTTACTTTATTCCTTTTACTTAACTATCATATAAATGGATCAATGTATGTGCCAATATTGCTGGTGTTCTACACAACACATGGTATGCCTGGATATTGTTTATACACAGAGTAATTACTTTTTTTTACCATAGTCTACTGCTTTTTTGTGCAAAATAAAAATGTGTGCTCTTAAAATAGCTGTTGTGGCTACTAAGTGTTTCCTATATTATAATTAAATGGTACCTAAATGAGGCTTTACAGACCATTGTATTGATCATATTTAAATTCATCAACCCTATGTACTCTCACTGTTGGTGGGTTATGAGTATTAGCCATTGTAAGAAGATGTTTGCTAAAACTGTTTTTACGAATACCAGTTATCCCAATTTTATCTTTTGTAATCCATTTAACATTTGTTTCTGTTTTCCCTTTATCTGACTTTGTACTGAGCAGTACATGCCCTTTAAGTTTCATTTAGATTGCTGTGTTGTGCAATGCATTTACGCCTTTCACAGAAGCGCCCACTGTTATATTTAATCATTATTGTCATCTTTAGTTGCCAGGCTCTCAAATTGCTTCTTATCTTAATAATTTGAGAACTATAACTTTGCCATTAAAAAGCACCACTAGTTTCCCTTTCTCTTCGACAGTTAGTTTCCGTTGAAAGCAAAGGACACTACGCCCCTGACTTGAACTGGGTGTTTGATTAATGGGTGTATTTTCATTTCTGCTCAGCTCTATTTTGTGCCATTGAAAAGGATTTGCAGATAAGATTTGTTGCTTATGGTTTCAGCATGAAAAGCTTGGCTGCACAGCATCAAACAAAACCAAAGGTCTGAATGTCAATATATATAAAAATATAAATAAAAGTACACCAAACATATAACTACGTGCACATACATAATGTGCACCTTATTAGTACACGGCATGTGCAATAAGGTCAATCCACTGCTGCAGTAAACATTTCAGAAGTGCTCTGCACATTCTAAGTAATGTTGTACACAGTTTAAATATTCATAAATAGCAAATATCACTACAAGATGTAACCTTCTCATAGGAGCTTAACATTAAAAACGTGCAAACACATAAATATTCAAAACATAGTCATGTATGGAGGTGCATAGCAAAATTAAATTTGGCTTATTAAAAGGTTTAAACTATATAGATAAGAATAGATAGCAAACACTATGACACATTGCATTATTTTATTATCTTTGTGTTTTGACACAAAAAGTCTATTAGGTTCTGGTTTCAGATTTTGGTGTAGAGTACATATGTAAAAAACACAGCAGTTGCAGTAAAATACTTTAGCATGGGGGGAGGGTATAATTATTGTTTTGCAATTAGTAACGTGCTTCTTATGCCCCTTATCTACTGGTGTTAAAAATCATGCTTTTTCTACCATTTTAAAGCATATAAACAAGTATGATGATGAAACCATTGGTTCCAATTACCCCCCATACACAGTTACATCTGTGGTTTTGAGTGGCGCTGCATCATTTGGTTACTATGGGTCTGATTTATCAAGGCACGTGTCTGCCGAGTTTGTGGATTTCACATGCAAAATCGCTCTGCGCGAGTTATGGAAGTGAACGGGGCAGAGAAGGTTTTTTTTCCAGTAGTCAATGTACAGTAAGGGTGTGCCAAACTCAAGCGCACGCAGCCACCTCCGTTTCAAACTTTGGACATCTCACAGTTACTTGTTTTTCTGTCGTATCGCTTCTACAGCTACAGGATTAGTCTATGTCCTGATTATCAGTGATGATAGTCTCATATGCATGCTATAACATGTGTTTGCAATCAGGAGCAACTGTAACAATGTATTTTATGTTCAGAATATCCTAATAAATATATTTCATGTAAAAAAAATGTTTTGGGTGTTTAACTGATTTGTCATTAATGCTTATATTATTAACAGGTAACAATAATTCAATATTTTTTTCTATGCATTCTTTTGCAAATGTATATTCCACATAGGCATTGGACGTATCCTGCAGTGACTTGTGTAGTAGAGCAGAGCAGACCTATATCCAAATTCATCAGCGCACGTATTTTCAGATCTGTTCCTTGATGAATTCAGGAGTACACAGAGCCGATTTACATGTGTTTTGTTTTTAAACAAATGCACATTACCTTCAGTATGCATGCCTTGATGAATCAGGCACTATGGGCTAGATTTACTAAGCTGCGGGTTTAAAAAAAGTGGGGATGTTGCCTATAGCAACCAATCAGGTTCTAGCTTTCATTTTGTAGAAGGTACTAAATAAATGAAAGCTAGAATCTGATTGGTTGCTATTGGCAATATCCCCACTTTTTCAAACCTGCAGCTTAGTAAATCTAGCCCTATGTGTTTTAAATGACTTCACTGCAAGTGAATTCAATGAAGTGCTCTCCATTGACATTCTGCCCCCACCAACAAGTGCTGGTTAACACCACATATCAAACCTGCGGTATTACTGGCGTTCTTGACACCAGTGGGTAGCCAGCCTTCATGCTAAATTATTGGAAATACACATACATACAACCTTTCCTTTTAAATTACTAGCAAAATTGTATTTACACAATTGCAACATATTTTTATTATATGTTTTCAAGGAATAGCATAATTTTGGATAAGAATCAGAAATGTGAAACAATACATAGAATCCACTTTACCAAAACTTGATTTGATAAAGACTGGAATGTAATTGAATAAAACGGAGGATATTTATAAAAACTTGTGCAACTCATAAAAAACATAAAATTGGCGCTCTGAATGCCCGCACAATAGTTAGCATATTAAAGGTGCCTATTTAAGATAGAGCTCCAATCAATAAAGCGGATTTAAAAAAAAGAATCACTTATCTCTGCAATTTAACAAAAAAATATCACCAAGGCAACTGAGTGACACTTTCTTAGCAGATGATAGCATGTTTAAGCCAGCTTCCCAGCCCGAGCATGCGAGTGGAACTGAAAGTCAAGATTTGGGCTGTCAATTGCACTTAGTGGTAAAAATAAATATATTAAAAATAGGTTAAGTATAAATTAAATTTGAAGCAGCAAGGATGTAAATTTCCCTAGTGCTACCGGCTATATACTCAATTTAGTACTCCAAGGAACACCATAACTTCAGAAAGTTGCGTTTTTCATAAAGACACTCCCTTGATTCCAGGGGGTAAATGTATGAAAGTCCGATTTCTGCAAGTCGCCGGAAATCGGCGACTTTGCAGGTAAAATTTAAAGGGGCGATGGCTTGTAAAGGCAAGTTTGCCTTTACAAGCCATTGCCCCTTTAAATTTTCCCTGCAAAGTCGCCGATTTCCGTGACTTGCAGAAATCGGACTTTCATACATTTACCCCCAGGTGTCTACCATCCTCTTAATGCTATCCTTACAATCAACTGTTGCTCAATCAGGTAATGTAAATTTATGAAGAAAAGTGCGCCTACTAATCTAATAATTAAAAAATGTGTTCAACCATGTGCAATTCAGGTTCCCTGGAGTCTCTTACTCCCACAAAATTCATGTAAAAATAGAAACACTAATAGTGCAACAAAATAACACAACACCCTGTGTAAAGTGCCTGCATACACAAAAATATAGAATAGAAATAGCTTATCTGTGGATCTTTAATCCACCCCTTCTTCAAGTATATATATCCACTGATTATTATTATTATCATTTATTTATATAGCGCCATCAATTGCGCAGCACTTTACAGAGAATATTTGTCATTCAGTCGATGCCACATTGGAGTTTACAGTTTAAATTCCCTAACAGACACAGACACACACAAGAGTCAGTCTTGTCAGCAGCCACTATTATTTTGGATTGTAGGAGGAAACTGGAGCACCCAGAGGAAACCCACACAAGCAAGGGGAGAACATACAAGTTTCACACACTTAATATATCCAAGGCTGCTTTGACGAGATGTTATTGATAAATCACGATGATAGGTGGTTTTCTATCGCCATGTCTTAGTAAATAGACTCAATAGTGTTATGTTGTTGTATTAAGGTATTGCTAATTGCAATGAACATGAAAGAATGCTGTGTGAATATAATATACTGTTGATATTTCATTATACTGTTGCTAATTGAAATCAATATGCAATATGTGGTCTGCCCTTGGTATTGATATTCATAAACAGTTACACCTGTATATCAATAAGATACTTGCCTGGAAAGGGGTGAGGGTCCTTTTAGGATATATAGGTGTTCATTTCTTGGGAGTGCACTTAAGAAAGGGCTAGGGCCCTGAAACCACTGTTACCAGATCTTTGAACTATGCAAGCCTTTGATATGCAATTTGATTGTGTGCTAACTCTTGTTTCTTTTTTTTTATGCATATACATTACACAGTGCACTGGTTGCACATCACAAAACAACTTGGTTTTGTATTGGTGCACCTAGATAGCCCATCCAGCGCACCTTAAGATTAATGCTTATTCTCTGCACTTGGGAAAAACATCCACACACTAGAAATATGCCTAGGTGTGTGGCAAAGGGAGAAAATCTGAAGAGGTGTGCTTGTGCAATAGTGTACGTGTAAAAATCAAAGAATTAGCCTTTATTCTTTATATTTATCATGACAATGAGGGGGGCATTGGGATTGTTTTTATTATGTGTCACTTTGTATTAGAGATGGGCGGGTCCGGTTCCCCGAGAACCGAACTTTGCCTATTCGAGTACCGAGCTGAGTAGCTCGGTACTCTCCCGCCCACTCCGAATCCAAATCAAGGCCGAACGTCATCGTGACGTCGTCGAATCTCGGGGCTCGGTTCTCGGGATACTTCAACATTATAAATACATGCCTCCACAGCAATCCATCACCATTTGACAGAGGGAGAGAGCAGGGTGTAGTCACAGGCTGATTAGAACAGGGACAGAGAATCCAATATTCTTCTTGCAATTGCTCTAACAAAAATCTCTAGAGAAGAGAGGAGGATTGAGGTTTATTATTTTTTTTTTATATTTGGCACTCCACAGTGCTTTTGGGGTGTCCCCCATAATTGTGCATAAATATTTCTGGCTGTCAAAAATCATATCTGTCAGCAGTATCTACCAACTAATTTTTAGCACTCCTCAGTGCTTTTGGGGTGTCCCCCATAATTGTGCATAAATCTTTCTGGCTGACAAAAGTCATATCTGTCAGTAGTATCTACCAAATATTTTTTAGCACTCCTCAGTGCTTTTGGGGTGTCCCCCATATTTGTGCATAAATATTTCTGGCTGTCAAAAGTCATATCTGTCAGCAGTATCTACCAAATAATTTTTAGCACTCCTCAGTGCTTTTGGGGTGTCCCCCATAATTGTGCATAAATATTTCTGGCTGTCAAAAGTCATATCTGTCAGCAGTATCTACCAACTAATTTTAGCACTCCTCAGTGCTTTTGGGGTGTCCCCCATAATTGTGCATAAATCTTTCTGGCTGACAAAAGTCATATCTGTCAGCAGTATCTACCAACTATTTTTTAGCACTCAGTGCTTTTGGGATATCCCCCATAATTGTGCATAAATCTTTCGGGCTGTCAAAAGTCATATCTGTCAGTAGTATCTACCAAATAATTTTTAGCACTCCTCAGTGCTTTTGGGGTGTCCCCCATATTTGTGCATAAATATTTCTGGCTGTCAAAAGTCATATCTGTCAGTAGTATCTACCAAATAATTTTTAGCACTCCTCAGTGCTTTTGGGGTGTCCCCCATAATTGTGCATAAATATTTCTGGCAGCAGTATCTACCAACTAATTTTTAGCACTCCCCAGTGCTTTTGGGGTGTCCCCCATTATTGGGTATAAATATTTCTGGCTGTCAAAAGTCATATCTGTCAGCAGTATCTACCAACTAATTTTTAGCACTCCCCAGTGCTTTTGGGGTGTCCTCCCTAAGTGTGCATAAATATTTCTGGCTGTCAAAAGTCATATCGGTCAGCAGTATCTACCAAATAATTTTTAGCACTCCCCAGTGCTTTTGGGGTGTCCTCCCTAATTGTGCATAAATATTTCTGGCTGTCAAAAGTCATATCTGTCAGCAGTATCTACTAACTAATTTTTAGCACTCCCCAGTGCTTTTGGGGTGTCCTCCCTAATTGTGCATAAATATTTCTGGCTGTCAAAAGTCATATCTGTCAGCAGTATCTACCAAATAATTTTTACCACTACAAGTGCTGTGCGCTCAGAATGGATTCAAAGCAGTCCACATATGATCAGAATGAGCAACCAGGTTCTGTCACCTCTCCTGATGTTAGTGTTCCCAGTACGTCATCTGGCCAAGGCGATGTCAAACAACAGATTGTTTCCAAATCAGTGCAAAAAACAAAAACCCCCAAAAAATTTACCGTATTGAAGCGAAAAAGAAGTGTTACTGAGAAAAAGTTAAGTGCCGATAAAATTTTTTTTGCAAACATGCCATTCTACAGACGCAGTGGCAAAGAGAGAATGAGGCCTTCACCTTTGGCTATTAGTGGTAGATCCCAAAAAGTTACCCAGCCTACAATTGGTGCACAACTACTGTTACGCGTCAAAGCCGAGCTGCAAGATAACAGTAAGGCATTAGAGGAGAATGTTTGCTCTGATTCACAAATGACAACAATCCCTGTGGAGAAACCATCCAACAGTAGGATGTCTAATCATGAGCATTCTGCTGATGTGTGCCTTAATAGCCCAAGTGTAGCCGGTGATACCCAAATTGAGGATGCCACTTTGGAATTAGAAGAGGATGAGGGAGAGATTTGTGTAGGCGACGAGGGCGCTAATGAGGATGTTGATGAGGATGAGGTTGTTTGTGTAAGTCCTGCACCAGTGGCAGCAGTTCTGGCATTGGACAAGAAAAAGGCCATTGTCATGCCTGGGCATAAAACAAAAAAATCCACTTCTTATGTGTGGAATTATTTCTACCCAAATCCAGACAACAATTGTATAGCCATTTGTATTGTATGTCAAGCCACAGTCAGTCAAGGGAGGGACCTTAACCATCTTGGAACCTCGTCTATGTTACGCCATTTATTGAGAGTTCATGGCAAAGTGTGGCGAAAAGCTGAAAGTTCTTCCCAAAAGAATACAAGCACTCTATCATCAGCTAAGACCCTCCGCTCACCGACATCCCGACGGCTACAAAATACACCCCCCACACCATCCTCATCAATATTTGTCACAGGCAGGCCACTCTTTGTATCACCGGCTTCACTAACAGGCATACAGCTGACAATTTGTTACACGAACTGAGAGATGTGATTGATGCATGGCTTATACCACTTGGACTCTCCCCAGGATATGTCATTTCTGATAACGCCAACAATATAGTGCGAGCATTACAGCTGGGTGATTTCCAACATATTCCCTGTTTTGCTCACACCAACAACTTGGTGGTGCAGAGCTTCCTACGAAATAACCGTGAGGTGCAGGAGATGCTTTTGGTGGCCCGTAAAATTTCAGACCATTTCAGGCATTCAGCCACAGCATGCAGGAGATTACAGCAGCTTCAAGAGCAGTTTAACTTGCCCTGCCACCAACTTAAGCAAGAGGTGGTAACTAGGTGGAATTCCACCCTGTACATGCTTCAGAAGATGGAGGAACAGCGCAAAGCCATCCAAGCATATTGCACAAGCCATGACATTGGGAAAGGAGGGGGGATGTATTTCACTCTTGCACAGTGGGGAATCCTTTCAGTCCTGTGCAAGGTGCTGAAACCATTTGAAGTTGTGACGTGTGAGGTGAGTGCAGACTCTGCTAGTTTGAGCCAAGTCATTCCTTTAATTAGACTATTGGAAAAGCAGCTTGAGAAAATGAAGGAGGAGCTGAAAGCAAGCAATTCAGCAAAGTATCTTGGCCTTGTCGATCAAGTACTTCATTCGCTTCACAATGATCCTCGAGTTATTAAGATCTTGAACTCGGATCAGCACGTTTTGGCCACTGTGCTTGATCCAAGGTTTAAAACCTACATTGAGTCTTTACTTGTAAATGAGCGAGATGTGACCTTTTGCAAGGAGCTATTGCTCAGCAAGTTGGCCGCTGAACTGGGCCTCGGCTTGACAACGTGTCCTCCTTCACTTTCTCAAGCTGCTGCTGCTCGTAAAAAATTAAATTTCCAAAAAAGAAGCAGGGAAGACGCAGGGGGCAGACCAGAAAAATTTAACATCTGGGCTGGTTTGAAGGATTTTTCAAAAAAATGTGTCACTTTGCCCATAACTCCATCCAATATGAGTATAAACATGCAAAGGATGGTGGAGGATTACTTTCAAGAGGTAGTTGATATGGAAATGTCAGACAGTCCTTTTCCTTACTGGGAAGAAAAGCAGGCCATTTGGAAACCCATGTACAAACTTGCTTTGCAATACCTAAGCTGCCCACCCTCCAGTGTGTACTCTGAACGAGTGTTCAGCACAGCAGTGAACTTAGTCAGTGATCGCCGTAGAAGGTTACTTCCCAAAAATGTGGAGAAAATGATGTTTATAAAAATGAACTACATCTTCCACGAGGAAGGCCTTCACCATTCAAGACATCCAAGCACTGACTGTTCTCTAATGGCGGATTCAAGCGGCGATGAATTGATAGTCTGTGATGATGACGTACACACTGATTGGGTCGAGGATGAAGCTGAAGATGATGACGATAACATCTTTTTAAAACTTTCTATGTAAGTGTAGGGTGCAATCTACCCCCACAGAGGAAAGGGACTTGTGGCATTTCCATATCATGTACCGTCTTGAAAGGCTGCTGTTTGGGCAATTTCTCCTTAAGGGTAGGGTGTCATAGACAGAGTGACCCCAAACTGGCTTTGTCCATTTCTATTAATATTGTACAGTCTATAACGGCTGAATTTTTTTGTATTTTATACAAGTGGAGGGGGGCCTAGAGAGACAGAAACCAAACTGGCTTTCTCCATGTCAATTAATATTGTACAGTCTATAACGGCTGAATTTTTTTGTATTTTATACAAGTGGAGGGGAGCCTAGAGAGACAGAAACCAAACTGGCTTTCTCCATTTAAATTAATATTGTACAGTCTATAATGGCTGAATTTTTTTGTATTTTCGACAAGTTGAGGGGGGCCTATAGAGCCAGAAACCGAACTGGCTTTGTCCATTTCAATTAATATTGTACAGTCTATAACGGCTGAATTTTAGGGTTTTTTAAACAAGTTGAGGGGGGCCTATAGAGACAGAAAGCAAACTGCCTTTTTCCATTTCTTTACATATTTAACTATAAGTGTAGGGTGTAATATACATCCAAAGACGATGGCTGCATTGCCAATATGCATAGATGGAGAGGAAGACAATCTGTTTTGTGTGTAGAATAAATGAAGGCCTACCAACGAAGAATTAAACTGTTTTTTGGATGATTTATTACCTCTACAATTAGATTACTTATCTGTAAAACAGTTGGAGCACTAAATTGGGTTATTTTAACAAAATAACAAAACAAAACCAAAACACGCTATGGCGGGTTTGCAAAACCAAAACACGACGGTAATCCAGATCCAAAACTGAATCCAAAACCAAAACACGGGGGTCAGTGACCATCTCTACTTTGTATGAAGCTTTATTTCTATTACATTGGTTAGGCTGGGCCTAGAAATGTGTTCTCAGCTGACATGCAACATGAAGGTCGAAAATTAATTCCATTAAGACTAGACCTGAAAAAAATAAAGCCAATTATATTATATATATAGAACTCACTCACATCAGTCCCTGCCCTATTGGATCTTACAGTTTAAATTCCTTAACATACACACACAGACTAGGGTTAATTTGATAGCAGCCAATTAACATACAGTGTTTTTGGATTGTGGGAGGAAACCAGAGTGCCAGAATGAAACCCACGTAAACATGGGGAGAACATACAAACTCTACACATATAAGGCCATGATTGGGAATTGAACTCATGACCTCAGTGCTGTGAGGCAGAAGTGCTAACCATTAAGTCACCATGCTGCCCATGTTCGTGTATATTCCTTGTGCTGTGTCCTCCACTCCTACTATCTGATATCCACTTCTGTCTGTGTGTGTGTGTGAGCAGGGGCGTAATGTGGGTTGAGCAACCAAAGCATTAATCATAGTAACACTCCTTTTGTCATCATTGGTGGACAGAAGTGTATGAAGTGGAATGGTTTGGCTGTGGGGAAAAATGAGTTACAGTGAACCAAATACCAAACCAGTACTGCCAGTTGATTTTTTAACTATTTGGCAGTGCTGTTTTGGTATATGAATTATTGCAACTATTTTCCTCCTCTCTGTTTTGTACAATGTCCAGGGAAGTTGGTAGGGGAGATAGCTGGAGGGAAACATAGCACTTCCAAAGATCTAGACATTCCCAGTACACACTGGCCATAGCGCCTCCATGCACTGGCTCCATGCATTGCCAACCCTGGGTTAATTACCCAGACCCAAAGAAGCCAGAAAATACTTCTACACCAAGAATAACACCATTTTCTTCCCCTCACATCCCTTTAATAGCCTGGCTGATGGTTTTCACTATGACAGGGTGTTAGCGATCAGAGGTTCTTGGCTTCATCTTTGTTTTTAAATAAGCAAAAGCTGCTGTGCAGATATGTCTCACTCTGAAGAACAGTTCCTGCATCCTTGTTTTCAATTAGTCCTGAGCTGCAGTGCAGGTGTACCTACCTCTGAATAGTTGATTGGTGAACTGCGTTATTTAGGACCTCTCCTACCTGCCTACCTTTGCCAGTGACAGCGTTATACAGAACTTTCTGTTTGCTGTGCACTCTGGTTGAATGACAGCCCACAGTTCTCATCCATGTAGTTAGTGCTAGTAGTAGTCCTATATCACTTGACAGATACTTTCTGACGCGTTTCAACCCATAGGGTTTTTTTCAAGACAAGTCAACCTTGATAAAGACCCTTTTGGGTCGAAACGCGTCAGTCAGTACTGTGGGCTGTCATTCATCCCGGGGCCTTTTGACAACATCTACATGGTATGTGTCACTCACCGGACCGTGAGTGCCTCTGCGTTGGTGCGTGGTTCCCTAGCCTTCCTGCCGGTGCCTGTCCTGAGCCGCGGCCGCCCTCCATCTTGATGCACTGCGCATGCGCAGCATCCAAGAATTTATGACCTTTGCTTTTATTCTCATTGTTGGATCAGGCACCTCTCCCTATTTAAGGCACCTGTGCTCATTACCTTGTTGCCTGATCTTGAGTCTCATTCCCTGTGAGTCTCTGAAGGTATCTCCTGTGTCCTGCTAGTGTCTTCAGCTTCCTGCTGATTACCTGTGCTACTCATCAGCGGTTCTCATACCCGCTACAGACTCCTGTATCCTGCTCGTGTCCTCAGCTGGCTTCTGATTACCTGCCCTGCTCACCTGCGGTTCCCATACCCGCTACAGCCGTTCAGCGTCCCTGCATATTCTCGTGGACAAGCTTCTCTACTCATCAGCGGTATGCTTACTTGTTATTGACTATCAACTGTTACCTTGCATATCCGCTTAGGACAAGCCTCTCTACTCAGCAGTGGTATCCATACCCGCTATAGACTCTTTGTTGTTACGCTGCATATCTGTTTGGAACAAGCTTCTCTACTCAGCAGTGATATGCATACTTGTGATTGACTATCAGTTATTATTCCGCATATCCGCTCTGTTCAAGACTCTCTACTCAGCAGCGGTATACATACCGTTATAGACTATTAGCTGTAAACACTGCATATCTGTTTAGAACAAGTTCCTCTGTGCTCTCAGTGTCTTCATACCGTTATTGACTCTTTGCATGCCTCCACTCATCCGCACCTGAACTACTCCTCACTTACTAGCAGTGGTACAACTTGCTGTACGCAGACCACTGACTTCCCCGCTACCTACCTGCACCTGGAAAAGTCTTCTCACCATAGCAGTGGTACAACTTGCTGTACGCAGACCACTGACTTCCCCGCTACCAACCTGCACCTGGACAAGTCTTCTCACCATAGCAGTGGTACAACTTGCTGTACGCAGACCACTGACTTCCCCGCTACCTACCTGCACCTGGACAAGTCTTCTCACCATAGCAGTGGTACAACTAGCTGTACGCAGACCACTGACTCTCCTGTTACCTTCCTTCACCTGCTCACGTCCAACCTGGTCTCCGTGGTTCAAACCTGCCTTTCCACTATAGATGCAAGTCCCTGACTCATCTACCAATATAGCTGCAAGTCGCTGACTATCATCATTTCCATTGGCATCCTCTCTCCATCTGCTGTTATATACGTTCCCCAATTCACCCTGCTGCCAGAGGACCGCTGTGCAAACTCCGCCTCTCTGGTAAGCATAGTCAACTGGTGAAATCCTGGGCAAGACTCCTAGTGCCCGTAACAGTATGCTTGCTGTTCGCACCTCTCTGGTAGGAATACCTGCATACCACTTCTGTTTTGTTGGATTTAAAAAACTTTTTTTACCTGCATGTTTCTACAACATAATAAAATTATACTGATTTTATACAAAAACGTATTGCACTAGATATTTATATTTACTTTTTTCTGCATGGTGATGTTCCATATGAGACAATTCTATCCATGAATTTGTCTGAATATCTATGGATACTCCAATGGGAATTGATAAAGAATTTTGATATATGAAAAACCCCAAGACTGAGTCTAGTAAGTGTGTGACCTGGAGGATATATTTACAGTGGAGTGTGAGACATTAATCTACACCTTATGATGTGTGTGTTTTGCAAGCTTGCAGTTTGTAAGTTTAATCACAAGAGGGGACACACAATTTGGATTGGTGAACTGGATTATTGGAAACATTTAGATTTTGTATTTGAATATTGTTTGATTTAGACAATATTGAACTATTATTTTATAAACTTTGTTTTTCATGTTTGGATTCCACTGTTGAATGAATTTTCATAGAGAGTACTGGATCAACTCATTCAATACAAGTATTGTTTTTTTTCTTTATGTCACATCCTGAACCTCCTTTGAACACACTCTAACACAAATTGAAGGGACAAAGTTAAGGCTTTAAACTTATTACATATTTTTTGGTATAAAGCTGGGAATGGTTATAGAATTGGGGGTGGGGGTGACGGTTCTATGCTGCCCTTTTTCAGTATTTCTATCCTTCTATCTTAGAAAAACATGAGATTGCAGGTCGTGTTCTCTGAATTAGGTCATGGAAGTCAAATATCTTTTATTTATCAGTAGGGAATACATTATTCATTATAATACACAATCTTCATTTGAATCAAAGCAAGTCGCTTATATGGGAGAATCCTTATATTCAGGTGTGCTTTGTATTCGCTGACACCCAGTGGTCGAAGTGGTAGTGTGTAAGGTGGTATGCCATACCATCACTTCTCCAGCTGCCTTCATTATAGAAAAATCAAATTCAATTCACTTACATTCCCATTGCATTTTTCATAACAGTACTTCCAAATTACCACTTAAGTCACTGCTAACACCTATGCATTTCATCATGGAACAATTCCCATAGATAATAATTAATCTCCAAATATAAGGATATTTTTACAGGGTGTTTTAAATATATTCATCACACACACACCAAACCCTTTAAATTCCTACCAACTCCAGATTAATTAAAGGTAATATTGGTGCGTACACTATATAGAAATAATGATTCTATTTATATTCATTATTTGCAACAGCAAACTATAGCATACCTTGTGTATAAAAAAAGATAATCCAAGACATAACTTACATTAGGGTTGTAGCAGCACACACAGCAGGACTCCCAGTGCAGTAACTGAAGCTGTATATTATCATATATATGTGATGATATTGTTATTAAGTATATGACCTTACGTTTCTTATTTCATAAATGTGTGAATAGCTTATCCCTTAGCATTTATACCTGCTTGTTATAATTTGATGAACAGATGCACTTTACAGCAACAAAGTTGTTTTTAAACCTGATTGTGCATTTTAAAAATGTTTTGATGTAGCATAAAGTTGCTAAGAGGTTTTCAACTATTCTGTTGGGATGCTGAGCTCTGCCAGTGGCATATAAAGATTTCCCCCGTCAGTTTTAGCTCTTTTATGCCTTCAAAGACCTAACAATAACATATTGGTTTATGTGCTGATCCACACTACATTATTCCTACTCACATCATAGATGGCTTTATGGAACACAGCAAAAATCTCCCCTCTGGCCAATTTCCCAAGAAATGTTGAAGATAGATTGGTTACAAATAAAATTAAGCATTGTTGATGACTATTTATTTAAGCAAGAAAAGTAAAAAAGACAAAGCTAAAAAATTTATAAATATTTGACTTCTATCTCTCTTATTTACATTATTTACACAATTTATTATCAGAGCCTTGGCATGTGAGCCATACCTTATGAAGATATTGGGCCTGTATATGATGGCTGTTCTATGAATCTATGAAACGCAGCAGGTTTTAGCATTTTTTGTGTATTAGAACTACATTACAATATAAGTGTGCAGGCATTAAGAATATAAATAATAATGAGTATTATAAAATAGTGAAAATGCACATTTCATTAATGATTTTTAGGGGCTCACCTGGAGTTGGGTATTTTTTGGTGTTTGTTTTTTTCCACACAACCAGCACATTTCTTTACATACAAAAAGCATACGTATATGTCCCTATAAAGTTTCTTCGACTTACGAGTCCTTATACCTGGAAAGTACAGGGGAGCACTATTCATTATGCCTGCAGAGTACAGGGGAGCACCACTCATTATGCCTGGAGAGTACAGGGGAGCATTACTCATTATGCCTGGAGAGTACAGAGGAGCACTACTCATTATGCCTTGAGAGTACAGGGGAGCACTACTCATTATGCCTGAAAAGTACAGGGGAGCACTACTCATTATGCCTGGAGAGTTCAAGGGAGCACTACTGTCGAAGTCGTATAATTGGATGAACGAAAGTATATTGGTTAATATTGTTTTACCGTGCGATTGCGATCAGTATGCCACGTAACACGTGGTATGGCGCGATCACGCGGAAAAATACGCACGCACACACTCGCACTCTCACATTTAGTTATTTATATATTTCATATTATAATGGTTCCATTCCCCAGTGATTTATGAGCAGATGGTATTTAGTTTATAGTTACATATATATATTTACATATGTACACTTTAGTGATATTTAAGGTTCAGATTGCAGGAACTATGTCATGTTTAGTATCATTTTAATCCCCTATTCATCAGCAGTTGTCCGGTTCATTCGCTGAAGAGATTGCACATTGCATACTCTAGTTAGCGATGTTAGGGAATAAATATTTAAAATGTTACTAACTGTGTATTGTGAATAGACTAGCTCAAACTGGTTTCTGGGTGGGAGAATCATCTGGAATGCTGACCCTCACCCTTGGAGAGGGTTGTTTGAACTGGCCTATGACCTGTTTACACTGGACCCTCCTGAAGTCTGGACCTATAGAAGCAAGCCATGTCATCTGTATTGTTTTCTATGTAACACTGAGTGTATATATACAAGCTCCCTGGGACCAGCTAGTCAGTCATTCTCTGACCACAGTATTCTGGAGTGAAGTACTATTGTAGCTGGATCCAGTAGAGTGCGCAGCGATTGCGGCGGTATGTATGTATCTTTTGGTGTCGGCTGTACTGTATTATAATTATGTATTGAACTGCTAACGTTTGCATCTGCTAAATAAATTGTTTTGCTTTGGAAAGATATCGCTTACACAATGCTTATTGGAAAACGATAAAATTACTTTAATACTACTCATTATGCCTGGAGAGTACAAGGAAAAACTGTTTATTATGGTTGGAGAGTACAGGGGAGCATTACTCATTATGCCTGGAGAGTACAGGGAAGCACTACTCATTATGCCTGGAGAGTTCAAAGGAGCACTACTCATGCCTGGAGAGTACAGGGGAGCATTACTCATTATGCCTGGAGAGTACAGGGAAGCACTACTCATTATGCCTGGAGAGTTCAAGGGAGCACTACTAATTATGCCTGGAGAGTACATAGGAGCACTACTCATTATGCCTGGAGAGTTCAGGGGGCACTACTCATTATTCCCAGAAAGTACAGAGGAGCACTACTCATTATGCCTGGAGAGTACATGGGAGCACTACTCATTATGCCTGGAGAGTCCAGGGGAGCACTACTCATTATGCCTGGAGAGTACATGGGAGCACCACTCATTATGCCTGGAGAGTACAGGGGAGCACTACCCATTATGCCTGGAGAGTACATGGGAGCACTACTCATTATACCTGGAGAGTACAGGGGAGCATTGCTCATTATGCCTGGAGAGTACAGGGGAGCACTACTCATTATGCCTGGAGATTACAGGGAAGCACTACTCATTATGCCTGGAGAGTACAGGGGAGCACTACTCATTATGCCTGGAGAGTACAGGGGAGCGCTACTCATTATGCCTGGAGAGCACAAGGAAGCACTACTCATTATGCCTGGAGAGTACAGGGGAGCACTACTCATTATGCCTGGAGAGTACAGGGGAGCACTACTCATTATGCCTGGAGAGTACAAGGGAGCACTACTCATTATGCCTAGAGAGTACAGGGGAGCACTACTCATTATGCCTGGAGAGTACAGGGGAGCACTACTCATTATGCCTGGAGAGCACAAGGAAGCACTACTCATTATGCCTGGAGAGTACAGGGGAGCACTACTCATTATGCCTGGAGAGTACAGGGGAGCACTACTCATTATGCCTGGAGAGTACAGGGGAGCACTACTCTTTATGCCTGGAGAGTACAGGGGACCACTACTCATTATGTTTGGAGAGTACAGAGGAGCACTACTCATTATGCCTGGAGAGTACAGAGGAGCACTACTCATTATGCCTGGAGAGTACAAGGGAGCACTACTCATTATGCCTGGAGAGTACAGGGGAGCACTACTCATTATGCCTGGAGAGCACAAGGAAGCACTACTCATTATGCCTGGAGAGTACAGGGGAGCACTACTCATTATGCCTGGAGAGTACAGGGGAGCACTACTCTTTATGCCTGGAGAGTACAGGGGAGCACTACTCATTATGTTTGGAGAGTACAGAGGAGCACTACTCATTATGCCTGGAGAGTACAGGGGAGCACTACTCATTATGCCTGGAGAGTACAAGGGAGCACTACTCATTATGCCTGGAGAGTACAGGGGAGCACTACTCTTTATGCCTGGAGAGTACAGGGGAGCCCTACTCATTATGTTTGGAGAGTACAGAGGAGCACTACTCATTATGCCTGGAGAGTACAGGGGAGCACTACTCATTATGCCTGGAGAGCAGAAGGAAGCACTACTCATTATGCCTGGAGAGTACAGGGGAGCACTACTCATTATGCCTGGAGAGTACAGGGGGCACTACTCATTATGCCTGGAGAGTACAGGGGAGCACTACTCATTATGCCTGGAGAGCACAAGGAAGCACTACTCGTTATGCCTGGAGAGTACATGGGAGCATCACTCATTATGCTTGGAGAGTACAGAGCAGCTACCTGAAACGCTGCCAGAGCAGTCCTTGTGAAATGCAGAGGAGGGTGTATGGCAGACCAGAACTAGGTATAGCTGTTTCAAATTTGATTTGAAAAATATATTTGGTATGTTTAAAATCAGGTGAAATATCTTAGGAAATATTGGAGTTTCTTTACATCAGTGAAAATAACCATGGTCAGAATCATGTGTGCTTTCCATCTTTTTTGACTGTGTATCACTCATACAATGCAATAAAATTAAATTAATCTTTATGCCAATATGATAGCAAAATAAAAAACGCAATATGTCATTAAAAACTAGTTTGGATTACCTAGATAAAGTAATAATTACATTATGATGTTTAATATTTTCTCAGAATTATTTGTTACATAATAATGTTTGGATTTCCCTGTTCCATTTGCACTATATTTTTATCATATCTTTAGTCCATCATTTGAACACAGCTTATTCCTCTGATAAACAGCTTTATAATTTTAACCTATGCTAAACATGGTATAATTGAGAATACCATAAAATAATATACAAGATAATAAAATATCAGTGTGAACTTATAAAACAGTATATATTTTCCTCGCTTTATGATATTCTAAGAAGAAAAATCATTGTTGTTTTAATCAAAATCACTTAGTAGAGATCCGTGGTGCTGTGTTGTATTCCCTTATCTTGTTCTTTTAGATGTTATTTTGTCCTTGTCTTTTTTATATATATTTATGAGATATCTGTCAAAGCTAATCCTTCACTGTTGTGTTCCTTCTCTGCCATCAGATTCAGGAGCCCTTTCACCTGTCCTTGCTATTTACATCATTCTCTTGCTAATAGCCAGAATTAAACCTGACTCCATTATACCAAGCAGCTGTTGTGTGTTGACAACATCTTGGCAAATGCTCCTGCCCAGTTACCCCTGAAGCCACCCAGTTATAAAGAATACTGTTTTATTTGCTGATTATTCAGAAAAGTAATAATTCACTGATAAATGGAGAATCTGAAACTGTTCTCTGGCATATTTATTGGAAGGCTTTTGCAGCTTAGACCGCATTGCTATTAGAATATAAATGGATTGCAATAAATGCCAATTTTGCACGCTAATGCAAATATCAGAGGAAAATATCCAAAAAATCACTCATGAAACCATTGTTTAATCAAATGCATCAACATAAATGGAACATAAAATTAGCAAAAACAGATCCAACTTTCATTGACATGTTACAAATTAATATATGCCTACGCTAGACTCAAATCAATAGAAGGAGAACAGAGAAAAAAATCCATGTTGACAACTAAAAAACAACTAAAATTACACAAGGATAGTGCATACTGCACTTATGTATTCTCTTAAGAGTGAACATGCACATTTTGTTAAAAACAATTTTTAAAAATAAATAAATAAAGGTACATGTCATAGTAAAGTGTAGGGTCCATGATTCAGCATTCCTTTGTAATAGACTAAAGCAGTGGTTCCCAAACTTTTGCAGTTCGCGGCACCCTTAGAGTCTCCAAATTTTTTCAAGGAACCCCTCCAAAATAATTATTGAGCAGTCCTGTTTTAGAAGTAGTTGGGTCAAAAAATTGTAATAAGTATTTAGGTCAGGACAGAAATACTTATTTAGTTGTATGCAAAAATGCTCCCTCTGCATCCAGACACTCTGCCCTCAGGCACTCTGCCCCCTCTGCATCTAGACACACTGCCCCCTTTGCATCCAGACACACTGCCCCCTCTGCCTTCTGTTACGCTGTCCCCCCTCCTCTGCCCTCTCTCACAATGTCCCCCTCTGCCCTCTCACACGCTGTCCCCTCCTCTGCCCTCTCACACGCTGTCCCCTCCTCTGCCCTCTCACACGTTGTCCTCCTCCTCTGCCCTCTCTCACGCTATCCCCCTCTGTCCTCTCACACGCTGTCCCCTCCTCTGCCCTCTCTCACGCTGTCCCCCTCTACTGCCCCTCTCACGCTGTGTCCCCTTCCTCTGCCCCGCTGTGCCCCTCCTCTGCCCCGCTGTGTCCCTCCTCTGCCCCGCTGTGCCCCTCCTCTGCCCCGCTGTCACCATCCTCTGCTGTCTGTCCCCCTCCTCTGCCCCGCTGTCACCATCCTCTGCTCTCTGTCCCCATTCTCTGCTCTCTGTCCCCATCCTCTGCCCCGCTGTCCCCATCCTCTGCTCTCTGTCCCCCTCCTCTGCTCTCTGTTCCCATCCTCTGCTCTCTGTCCCCATCCTCTGCTCTCTGTCCCCCTCCTCTGCCCCCATTCTCTGCTCTCTGTCCCCATCCTCTGCCCCGCTGTCACCATCCTCTGCTCTCTGTCCCCATCCTCTGCTCTCTGTCCACCTCCTCTGCCCCGCTGTCCCCATCCTCTGCTCTCTGTCCCCCTCCTCTGCCCCGCTGTCCCCATTCTCTGCTCTCTCTCCCCCTCCTCTGCCCCGCTGTCCCCATCCTCTGCTTTCTGTCCCCATCCTCTGCTCTCTGTCCCCATCCTCTGCTCTCTGTCCCCATTCTCTGCTCTCTGTCCCCCTCCTCTGCCCCGCTGTCCCCCATCCTCTGCTCTCTGTCCCCCTCCTCTGCCCCGCTGTCCCCATTCTCTGCTCTCTGTCTCCATCCTCTGCTCTCTATCCCCCTCCTCTGCCCCGCTGTCCCCATTCTCTGCTCTCTGTCCCCATTCTCTGCTCTCTGTCCCCATTCTCTGCTCTCTGTCCCCCTCCTCTGCCCCGCTGTCCCCCTCCTCTGCCCCGCTGTCCCCATTCTCTGCTCTCTGTCCCCATCCTCTGCCCCGCTGTCACCATCCTCTGCTCTCTGTCCCCATCCTCTGCTCTCTGTCCCCCTCCTCTGCCCCGCTGTCCCCATTCTCTGCTCTCTGTCCCTATTCTCTGCTCTCTGTCCCCCTCCTCTGCCCCGCTGTCCCCATCCTCTGCCCCGCTGTCCCCATCCTCTGCCCCGCTGTCCCCATCCTCTGCCCCGCTGTCCCCATTCTTTGCTCTCTGTTCCCATTCTCTGCTCTCTGTCCCCATCCTCTGCTCTCTGTCACCATCCTCTGCTCTCTGTCCCCATCCTCTGCTCTCTGTCCCCATCCTCTGCTCTCTGTCCCCATTCTCTGCTCTCTGTCCCCCTCCTCTGCCCCGCTGTCCCCCATCCTCTGCCACGCTGTCCCCATCCTCTGCTCTCTGTCCCCCTCCTCTGCCCCGCTGTCCCCATTCTCTGCTCTCTGTCCCCATCCTCTGCTCTCTGTCCCCCTCCTCTGCCCTGCTGTCCCCATTCTCTGCTCTCTGTTCCCATTCTCTGCTCTCTGTCCACATTCTCTGCTCTCTGTCCCCCTCCTCTGCCCCACTGTCCCCCTCCTCTGCCCCGCTGTCCCCATTCTCTGCACTCTGTCCCCATCCTCTGCCCCGCTGTCACCATCCTCTGCTCTCTGTCCCCATCCTCTGCTCTCTGTCCCCCTCCTCTGCCCCGCTGTCCCCCATCCTCTGCCACGCTGTCCCCATCCTCTGCTCTCTGTCCCCCTCCTCTGCCCCGCTGTCCCCATTCTCTGCTCTCTGTCCCCATCCTCTGCTCTCTGTCCCCCTCCTCTGCCCTGCTGTCCCCATTCTCTGCTCTCTGTCCCCATTCTCTGCTCTCTGTCCCCATTCTCTGCTCTCTGTCCCCCTCCTCTGCCCCACTGTCCCCCTCCTCTGCCCCGCTGTCCCCATTCTCTGCTCTCTGTCCCCATCCTCTGCCCCACTGTCACCATCCTCTGCTCTCTGTCCCCATCCTCTGCTCTCTATCCCCCTCCTCTGCCCCGCTGTCCCCATTCTCTGCTCTCTGTCCCCATTCTCTGCTCTCTGTCCCCATTCTCTGCTCTCTGTCCCCCTCCTCTGCCCCGCTGTCCCCCTCCTCTGCCCCGCTGTCCCCATTCTCTGCTCTCTGTCCCCATCCTCTGCCCCGCTGTCACCATCCTCTGCTCTCTGTCCCCATCCTCTGCTCTCTGTCCCCCTCCTCTGCCCCGCTGTCCCCATTCTCTGCTCTCTGTCCCTATTCTCTGCTCTCTGGCCCCCTCCTCTGCCCCGCTGTCCCCATCCTCTGCCCCGCTGTCCCCATCCTCTGCTCTCTGTCCCCCTCCTCTGCCCCGCTGTCCCCATTCTCTGCTCTCTGTCCCCATTCTCTGCTCTCTGTCCCCATCCTCTGCTCTCTGTCCCCATCCTCTGCTCTCTGTCCCCCTCCTCTGCCCCGCTGTCCCCCATCCTCTGCCACGCTGTCCCCATCCTCTGCTCTCTGTCCCCCTCCTCTGCCCCGCTGTCCCCATTCTCTGCTCTCTGTCCCCATCCTCTGCTCTCTGTCCCCCTCCTCTGCCCTGCTGTCCCCATTCTCTGCTCTCTGTCCCCATTCTCTGCTCTCTGTCCCCATTCTCTGCTCTCTGTCCCCCTCCTCTGCCCCACTGTCCCCCTCCTCTGCCCCGCTGTCCCCATTCTCTGCTCTCTGTCCCCATCCTCTGCCCCGCTGTCACCATCCTCTGCTCTCTGTCCCCATCCTCTGCTCTCTGTCCCCCTCCTCTGCCCCGCTGTCCCCATTCTCTGCTCTCTGTCCCCATTCTCTGCTCTCTGTCCCCATTCTCTGCTCTCTGTCCCCCTCCTCTGCCCCACTGTCCCCCTCCTCTGTCCCGCTGTCCCCATTCTCTGCTCTCTGTCCCCATCCTCTGCCCCGCTGTCACCATCCTCTGCTCTCTGTCCCCATCCTCTGCTCTCTGTCCCCCTCCTCTGCCCCGCTGTCCCCATTCTCTGCTCTCTGTCCCCCTCCTCTGCCCCGCTGTCCCCATTCTCTGCTCTCTGTCCCCCTCCTCTGCCCCGCGGTCCCCATCCTCTGCCCCGCTGTCCCCACCCTCTGCTCTCTGTCCCACTCCTCTGCCCCGCTGTCCCCATTCTCTGCTCTCTGTCCCCATTCTCTGCTCTCTGTCCCCATTCTCTGCTCTCTGTCCCCCTCCTCTGCCCCACTGTCCTCCTCCTCTGCCCCGCTGTCCCCATTCTCTGCTCTCTGTCCCCATCCTCTGCCCCGCTGTCGCCATCCTCTGCTCTCTGTCCCCATCCTCTGCTCTCTGTCCCCCTCCTCTGCCCCGCTGTCCCCATTCTCTGCTCTCTGTCCCCATCCTCTGCTCTCTGTCCCCCTCCTCAGCCCTGCTGTCCCCATTCTCTGCTCTCTGTCCCCATTCTCTGCTCTCTGTCCCCATTCTCTGCTCTCTGTCCCCCTCCTCTGCCCCACTGTCCCCATCCTCTGCCCCGCTGTTCCCATTCTCTGCTCTCTGTCCCCCTCCTCTGCCCCGCTGTCCCCATTCTCTGCTCTCTGTCCCCCTCCTCTGCCCCGCTGTCCCCATCCTCTGCCCCGCTGTCCCCATCCTCTGCTCTCTGTCCCCATTCTCTGCTCTCTGTCCCCATTCTCTGCTCTCTGTCCCCATCCTCTGCTCTCTGTCACCATCCTCTGCTCTCTGTCACCATCCTCTGCCCCACTGTCCCCCTCCTCTGCCCCACTGTCCCCCTCCTCTGCCCCGCTGTCCCCATTCTCTGCTCTCTGTCCCCATCCTCTGCCCCGCTGTCACCATCCTCTGCTCTCTGTCCCCATCCTCTGCTCTCTGTCCCCCTCCTCTGCCCCGCTGTCCCCATTCTCTGCTCTCTGTCCCCCTCCTCTGCCCCGCTGTCCCCATTCTCTGCTCTCTGTCCCCCTCCTCTGCCCCGCTGTCCCCATCCTCTGCCCCACTGTTCCCATTCTCTGCTCTCTGTCCCCCTCCTCTGCCCCGCTGTCCCCATTCTCTGCTCTCTGTCCCCCTCCTCTGCCCCGCTGTCCCCATCCTCTGCTCTCTGTCCCAATCCTCTGCCCCGCTGTCCCCATTCTCTGCTCTCTGTCCCCATTCTCTGCTCTCTGTCCCCATCCTCTGCTCTCTGTCACCATCCTCTGCTCTCTGTCACCATCCTCTGCTCTCTGTCCCTCTCACTCTGCCCCGCGCCAGGCGCCAGCCATAAAAAAAAAAAGAACACAGAAACTTAACAATCCGTCGGGCGCCAGGACCCAGCAGCCTCCTCTCTCCCGCAGCTTGTTACTGACGTCGATATTCAGTGACAGCTGCGGGAGAAAGGAGGCTGCTGGGTCCCGGCGCCCGACGGATTGGTAAGTTTCTGTGTTGTTTTTTTTTTTATGGCTGGCCCGCGGCACCCCAGCGACACCGCCGCGGCGCACACTTTGGGAACCGCCGGACTAAAGTAACATGAAAATATTGTTTACCCAAGACAAATAGTTCTGAGAGGAGATCAGGTGAAGCAACATCTATGTGACTTCAAACAAACAGGTGAAATGCCAAGCTTTACCATATTGGTAAATTTGGATTTACATTAATCCTATTATGGAAATTAGATTTGATTAGGTAGTACCATCAAAACTCCCTATAATAGCAAGATAAGCTGTTTGTTAGGCAGTCAGCAATATACATTTGTTTCCTTATTAAGGTTCTGATATCTAAAGCATTCACGAGCCTGTCTAACAGCACTGACCATAACTATGCAGATAACTAACAATTGGACAGCCAAATGATTGCCAGTTCATTTACTATTTAAATCTACTCAACACAGATACCAATGTGGAAATTATAGGTAACTGAACTCCTGTTATTCTAAATTCACTATTGGACAGCGGGTGAAACTTACCTACGTGGTCTGAATAAACTAATGAATATAAAATTACTCATTTATTGTTAGACAGTCAGCAATATATTCTTATATATTATCGCTATTAACAGATTAAAATGATTACTATAGTGGAGAGGTTATAATAGAATAACCTTAGTACTACATATAATTATTTCTTGTTGTGATAATTATATAAAAGACAATAGTTCTAATAATATTTTAGACTATCATTCTTGGCAGAGACAAATCTTACCCATTAATAAAGGTGCTCATTAAGAAGGAACCTGTGAAATAGCAAAGCCATTGCAGTTGGTCTGCAATTTTATATCAACACACAGTTAATCACTATTGTTCACTTTTTTGTTTTTACTTATTTCACAACCTTGTATGAAACTGTTGAAATAAAAATTTAAAATGGATGCTTTTAATTGATTTAAACATCCCAGAGTGCCTTGATATATACTTCTTCTCTTTTTTTTTGCATACATTTGGATATCACAGGATTTATAGCCTATGAATAGAGCTTGAACGAATATGGTCATTCTGCTGAGTGGTATTGTTCAGGTAGGACTGGGAACACATAGGGCCAACATTTGACTGTGGAATGCAGCAGATATTTGAAACATTATGTTATATAAGTGGATTAGACTATTAAATAGAAATGTAAATAACCAATAAATAGCTATACAGTTTAAATAATGCTCCATTCATTTTTCAAACATACGGTTGATTGATTTTCTATTTTTTTAAATAAACTCATGCTAGATACTTTCCTTCTGTGGTCATATGCACAAATGTACAGAGAAATGCTATAAACGTTTTTAAGAAAAAACATTAATTTTTAAAGCTATTATAAATACAAAAGCTGCTTGATTGGTGGGATATAATTATTCTTACTGTAACAAGTATACTTATGTAAACTGACTCCACTTAATGAACTATATAACTTGTTATGCAAAAAGTTCAATGCCACGTAACCACCTGTTCAGATCAGATTCTGCTTTGGCAAACTTTCCCTAAAAAAGGAGCTTTCTAATATTCTGAACATTGGAAGACAGATGGAAAGAGATAGTGTAGATCTAAACTGACATGCACTGTGAAACACAAATATATCATAAAACAGCTTGAAAACAGACAAAAGTTGAAGCGTTTTATTATTGAACAGATTAAATAAGACTTCATAGTTAGTCAATACAAGTGTATGTAAAATTAATGATTTAAGATATTTAATTTCCATTACAATTTATAACATATTAATAATATACTCTTTTATGTAAATGTGACTTATAGTGTGAAGTCAACCTTGCAAAGCAGCTCTGTGTTTGGTTGATAAATTGAATGTACTTCCCACTAAAGATATCTAGCTATGGGTGTATTGGTCTAACGAAGAGTTCTTAGTAAACTGGAACAGTCTATATTTCATAGAATCAGCTCTGACACTCAAGAGGATGATCCCTAATCCATAGGCCAAAATTATTTTATTTTGTTTTGTGGGGGTCCAAACAAACCAAACATTTTAGCCACAAAAGGGACATTACCTGTTGCTGAAGTACCTGAGTTTGGTAAGCAATTTGCATGTCTTTTTTAATCTACAGTATAAGGATTGAAGGGCCCAAGGACAATACTATCTAATTGTATTGTTAAGAAATCCTGGGCTTTACCTACCTGTGTGTTACAATCACGAGGATAAAGATGGTGACACCTACCAGCAGTTGGTGCTACTGAGTACTGAGGCGGGGAGTCTAACGCGCCTCTGGTTTTCACCAGGGTGCCCCCCGCAAGGAAGTATGGACTCCACTGCAAGAGGCGTGCAGGTTGCAACCAATCAGATTCTAGCTTTCATCTATTTAGTGCATTGTACAACATGATACCTAGAATCTGATTGATTGCTATAGGCAACATCTCCATTTTTTCAAACCCACAGTTTAGTAAATATATCCCTTGGTCTAAAGGCAAGAGATAAAAAGAAACAGAAAATGTGTAAACGAGGGACAAGCTGTTACATCCATTTCATATTTGATGTAGGCAACACTTACAGCTAGCCAGGCAGCTTATTCCAGCTCATAATGTTAATTATGTTGCAGTCATTATAAAACAGAGTGTAAATGAATGAAATTTACATTTTAGTGGAAAACAAAAACAAAAAAAACCCCAGCAGGTGATAGTTTTACAAATGATGCCAAACTGGGGTGGCTTTCTCAATTCATATATATACACACATATATTGCTTAAGGTATTAAAGTAACCAATTTCTCTTACCACTGTTATTGAAACAGTCAAATAGTTATTACTGAAATATCAGTTATTTTACACCCAGAACTTAAAAATACTAAGCTCCCCTCTCTTTTAATCACTTTGGTCCAGTCAGACTTATTGTAACACAACTAATTCTGTGGTTCGAGTCTACATGGCCTGAAGGCTCTTGACATGGAAGGAATTGTAATATAAAGGTTAAAAGGTAAGGAATGTGATATAAAAAATATATTTTATTCTAAATGAAGTTATTAAAAAAATAGCCTGTATTTCCTCTTAATTGAATATGTAAGTATGTTTTAATACATTTGGTACATTTCTATAACATCACTAATAACTCTTCTATGTGGAACCTACAGAGGAAAATCCTACAGCACAGATATAATGTAGATGAAGAAATATAAATAAAGTACAGTACAGTTTCCAATTCCAAGTATTAGATTGTATATAAATGAGGGAGACCTATCACCTGATAACTACCAGGATAAGAAATTCAAGGAGAAACTGAAAATGTGGCTGTAATTCAGTCAACGATCTCAGACGGCATCATAAAGGTTTACGAGACCATCAGAACTGTGAGACTGAACTGTACTTTCAGTCATCAATCTCTCCCTCGCTCAATAGCATTTTTTTATGGAAGATGCAGAGCAGGTCTAGGATTTTAAGCTTGTAAAATTTTTATAGAGGAATTGTAAGAAAGAAAAGGGGTTTTACAACATAAAATTGGTAAGTAGAGAAAAGAGAGACTTGTTTTACGATACAGTATGATGCTTATCCTGTTTGCAGTTTTTCACAAGTCAAGTGGAAAGTAGACTATTAAGAGCTCAATATGTGAGATAATATATGTGCAGATTTGGGACAAAATTAAGTTATATGTGACATGAGATTTAATATTTAGACATAACATATATATACACCGACCAGCCACAACATTAAAACCACCTGACAAATATTGTGTATGTTCTCCTTGTGCCTTTAAAACAGCTTTGACAGGTTCGATGCATGGACTCCACAAAGCCTCTGAAGGTGTCTTATGATATCTGACACCAAGGCGTTAGCAGCAAATCTGACTATTTTTACTAGCACATCCCACATATGCTCATTCCTGAACAATTTCTGCAGTGTGGCAGAATGCATTATCCTGCTGAAAGAGACCACTGCCATCAGGAAATACAGTGTGAAGGGGTCTGATTTGTACTTGGTCTGCAACAATGTTTAGGTAGGTGGTACGTGTCAAAGTAACATCCACATGTATGCTAAAACCCACGGTTTCCAGCAGAACGTTGCCTAGAGCACCATATTGCCTCTGCTGATTTGACTTCTTCAGATAGTGCACCTGGTGCCATTTCTTCCCTAGGTAAAGGGCGCATACGCACCCGGCCATCCACATGATGTTAAATAAAACATGATTCATCAGATCAGGACACCCTGCCATTTTGGAGATGCTCTGACCCAGTCGTCTAGCCGTCCCAATATTGCCCTTGTCAAAGTCGCACAGATCCTTACGCTTGTCCACTTTTCATGCTTCCAAAACATCAACTTCAAGAACTGACTGTTCACTTGCTGTTCAATACATCTAACATATTTAATTTAATGAGTAGTAGAGGCTACATATCACAGTTAGCAGTTGTTACTTCATATCCCATCAACCATTTAAGCCCAGGACAGATTTTCATGAGTCTGTATAAGTCATTTCCATTGAACCTAGCACAGTGCAATTATACCTACATGTTTGCAGCATTGTGTGTCACCCTGCGTTGGGTATAGATATATACACACTCTTCATGGGACCAGGACACGGTATTCAATATTTTTAGCTTTAACTACAACACATATTTGCTCTCTGCATTTCTGCATTATCGCTAACACTGTGATACATCTGTCTAAACATGGGTAGTAGCAGAGTCCAATACTAGGGATTCCATATTTGTTCTGGTCCTCCCAAGAGAGTTGCCTTTTCTACATTAAACTTCTGAAACTCACAATACTTATTTATCTATAATACAGAACCCTAATGAACCCAACGTAACAAGATGCATATGGATAGGTTCAATTAACTATCTTACTTTATTTGGGACCCAAAAGTTCTTAAGACTGAGCAAATTTCCATTGATTGAGTGATGCTTTTAATTATAAAAATATGGAAGCCCAACAGCAGTATACAGCACACCACGTCTATACTTTTGGAGAAGGAATGCAGTACTATTCTTCCACAGCAAAATAACTCAACCCATGTTTAATTTTTGCTGGTGGGATATACAGTCTCGTGCATCCTTCCAGAAAAATCTTGAATGTGTTCCGTTTTGGTAACTGAGAATGCCATGAAATATAGATAACATCAATGTCAGGCTCATCAAACCATTGGGTGGCCACAAGTTTGGAGATGGTGGAGATTCTTATGAACCAAGTTATTGGTGGATGGTGTACTTATATAATGGTTTGGTTGTCACAAAAAGCCCTGACTGTACATATCAGTTAAAAAATATAGCAAAGAATCCCCCACTGAGACCTAACCAATAAAAAGTATTTATTAAACCCTAGTACTTATTAACTTTCCTTCTATTCCTAGTCAATGAAAGTGCTCATCCTCAATATTCATCACATGCAATCCAAAGCAATTTTGATTGTAACTTTGATCCTCTCTTTATCCTTTGCAGTGGTAAAAAAATATATGTACAGGAAAACCTCTCCCTGGAACTAAGCACATTGTCTCGCAGGGAAGAGTGCCTTTATCTAGAATTTCCTCTGAGCTCTAATTGGTTGAAAATGTGAAGCAATCTGATGGTGGTGACAATAATTAAAAAATTCAGATACATAAGAAATGGCATTAACATTTTAGAATATGTTTGTGATGCCATATAAGAATTGGGTGTTACCCTGGATGCTGGTAACTAGTGACCCACTCAAGGAGAAAATCAGCTACAGGAAGAGCACACTAAATGCACGAGGCAACTGAAGTATGCCTTTTTGAACAGTTGCATGTTAATTTGTGTAATTGCTATAATGCCCTGCATGTAGCACATCTCTGTACAGCTCTGCAATGCATATTGGTGCTTTATAAATTATTAATCATCAATTAAGGGATTAACTTGTATGTGGAACAGGAAATAATAAGTTGGAAGACAAAATACTGACAGCAGAGCAAAATGATGTAATATCATGCACTTTGTCAGACTACTAAAAATAAAAATGAAAATGATTCACAATAAAATAGTGACTGGTTCGCGCATCTCTGAATATTAATAATAAGTTGCTTAATTGATATTAATGTAAACACTTATTGTCCTAATCACTGAAATATATTTACAATGTACTTTATAATTTAAATAAAGAGAGACAACAAATGTCCTACCTCAAATGGTAATTCTGTGAGATCTAAGTTTCCAGATATATCCAGCTTTTGAAGGTTTTCACAATCTCCAAGCTCAGGTGGTATGGTTTTCAGATTATTGAAACTAACATTGAGTTCTCTCAAATGTCTCAGACACCCTGTCAAATAGAACATATAGAAATCACTTTCTGCCATCAGTTACATAAGAAAAGTAACAGTTTTCTTGGAATGGATGATCATAGAGTTGTTGGACTACTTTCACCACAAGACTGTATAGAAAAAAAATAATACACACAGCTTGTGGCGATAGACAGGGAACAAACAAAAACAAGCCAGGATTTTCAGAATTATAAACCTATCCAAAATACAATAAATATAAAACAAAATAAATGGGGTCACGGTGCCTATATTATGCAGAGTGAATGTGTCCTGTATGTATCCTTTTACAGAGTATATGTGTTTTGTGTGTCCATGTGTAGATGTTTTTTTTGTGTCTGTGTCCATATACAAGATGCTAATTTCTTTTACATCTCCTTGATACGTGAAAAATATGTTCTTCCCCATTCGTTTATATGTTCTTCAATGTTCATTTATGTAACATGAACCTGTTTTGCTACCTTAAAGTGTACTCCTTGCCCACACACCATGGAGGCAGACATTTATGAGCTAAATCAATAATTACAAGAGTGTAGGCTATCAATTTGCTAGGCGCATCTCCGATGTCGATTCCCTATGGCACCAGCAATTAGAACTGACTGAGGTACACAGCCTACTGTGAACCCCAGTCTTTACCAGGAACCCCAGCAAGAAAGTGATGGACGTCCCTGTGGTCTCAGCACCCAGCAGAGGCGGAACTAGCGAGGTGTGGGCACCGAAACAGGGAGAAGGGAACCTCATTATCTCCATGGGCCCGTTGCACTGCACCTACTACAACACTGATAGTTCTGCTATTGGCACACAGGCTAGGATCACTAGGTGACTGTAGAAAGAGAAAGGTCAGGACTGGCAGTTCAATTTCAAAATCAGAATCCAATCCAAAGCTAGGGGCACCTACTGTAGCACAGAAGCAAAACAACATAACAAGGCAGAGGATCAGGGTCATAGGCAGCTAAACAAATTAAGCCAGGTCAGTAAATATTAATTCAGCAGCACGTATTGACATTCAGACACTAAGGTAACGACTTTGTCATAAGTGTCTCTACTTATCTAGGTGAGATCTGGGAGAAGTAGAGGGGCTTATAAATGCTGACCACACCTTTGCTAGGTCAGGAAAGAGCTGCAGGTTTTGTGGTTTATCTGAAAGGTTATTAGCTACTACAAGCTGTAAGTCTGAGGTTCAATTCCTGTGTTAGATACCTTAAAAAAAGCATAAATATCTGGCAAAATATCAGTGAAACAATTTTTTTTCCCTAGAGGTGTGACATTCCTGTGATATAATCTTTGAATTCCATTTTTGCTTGGCCATTCTGCATTTTGCGGAATCTATAGTCTATAAATAGAGCTGGGACGACAGTGACCATTTCTTATGTTCTGTAGTGTGGTTGGATGGATTCTCCATGGAATATTAAAGGCCAAATTCCATAACTAATATTCCTTGGAACAGTTTTGAAAGTTTCACTCATCTCTACTTACATCATTGAGGCATGTCATTAGCTCTTTGTGCCACAGGCCTCAATGTTGTCATTAGTTCCTTGTGAATTGTTAGAGTTCTAATGAACATTAGTTGGCTGCCTCTAGTGTATGCAGGCAATAGGTACATTTTAATGTCTACAACTAGCAGTCTATAATTGCTGTTTAGCAAGTCTTGCCTCAAGCTACGCATCTACTTGAGATAATTTGATAATTTCTTTCAATTGACTTTTATACTCTGTTTCAATGCCTGGAATTACCTTATCCATCCTGCATATCACAGATATGAATAAATATTTATCCAGGTTATGCTTACATTTTCTTATGTTTTTATAATTAAGTCATACAAAACCTCTATTTAATTGGCAGTGGAGTACTCAAAGTATTCTAGAGTACTGATATGCAAAGTGTCTGCAAAGTGTCAGGTCTCCCTCAATGAAAGTGTGCTGCTGCTGGTCAAGGAAATATATCTGAATTTACACTGCATCCTCTCACTTTTTAGGAACTTTGACAAAAAATCTGGGCACAGTGTCAGTTAATTAAAAAAAAACATGTCTAAGAAGTTTAGAGAAAAATTGTGGAATGCTATTCTACAGTGTGCTGTACGCTAGAGCAATATGCTGCAAAAATCCCTTTATGGAGCTTACAATGTAACATTATGAGAAATGTGTAGAAGGCAATACTTATAATGATTAATAACAAAACTATCTTTCTTGCTTCATGCAAGTGTAATTTTCTTCCCAGCGCGAGAACAGTCTCTTGGATCTTCTCATTATACCCACCCTTAATTTTATCTCTAAATAGTGGTTATTTTTCTTTTGCAAAATGTTTCCTCTGGATTAAAAAAAAACCAAACCTAAATATACTGTATTCTTTGTGTTGTAGTTATGTGTGCTGCAGCTTCCCACAGTGCTAAAGTGGGTTAGAACAGCATGTAAGTTCCATCTGTACGGTATGACTGCAGCCTAACCAAGATCACAAAACCTGTTCAATCATATCTACTATTTAGTACATGTACTAGTGAAACAGCAGGATAATGCGCTTCTTTCCAGAGTGCTGAGATAAATATGTCCAACTCAATTGATATTCAATATTCAAAAATATAGGCTTTTACTTCTAGGGATGAGGATAATGTCATCCGTTCTAATATTTATTTTCAAGTGCATCATTATGCATCATTTTCTTTCATACATTTTATTAACCAAAACAAACTATGTAATTTAATAACTAAAAGTGTAATATATTTAAAGAAATATTATACTGATGCAGTACTTATTATAAACACTGTTTTACAGATATGTTCTGGCTGAATAAAACATGAACACATATCTTAGTGACATTTGTTTATTGAGTTATTATTATAAGTGGAAGAATCTTCCATTATCTATAGAAGATATAAACCAGTCCATGAGATGTATATAGAATATAGCAGACTAAAGGCTACAAACAACGCTCAGTAAAACAATTACCTCTATGGGTCCCCTCTGACTAGCTGCTCACAAATTGTAGTCACTGTGGTTACTTGTTAACTATATGGGAGCCAACTGAAATGTTAATACACCCACTTATAACTCAAAGATTCTATTATCGTGAGCAAGTGGGGAGCTGGCTCAAGCTAACTGAAACCCCAACCCCCAAGACCATACTTGCCAACTCTCCCGAAATGTCTGGGAGACTCCCGCATTTCGCGAGAGTCTCCCGGACTCCCGGGAGAGTATGGCAATCTCCCTGATCTGCCCACTTCCTAGTGAAGTAGGCAGAATTCGGTTCAAACGCCGCGATTCACCGGGAATCGCAGCGTTTCAAAGCCGCGCCCCCTACACACCCACCTCCCCCTTACATCTCCCGGACGTAAATTATAAAATGTTGGCAAGTATGCCCAAGACTTGTATCGCTGCCAAACTACTTTAGATAGGCAGTGCTCAAATGGATTAAACAGACAGTAATAACTTGTGTTTTGATACACACACAGGTCTAGGCAGAGATAGATATGCTCTTTTCTTTAGACACAGCACAGTTGGTGTTACAGATGTTATCCTTATGTCTGACTCCAGCCTGTGGTGCAATGTTATTGGTTAATAATGCCAGGCTTTACCTTTCACCTGGATATGTTTGTGTTCTGTTCCTGTTTTAATATAGCTACAGTATTCTAGCAGTTTGTGCGTGAGTCCTTATTGTATGCATCACAAACATGGTGTCAGAAGTTATCCAGCCTACATCTGATGCTGCTTGCTGCAAATGTAACACTCAGGATTCGGGTAAGCCGTGTACAAGGTCTGTGTGATTAAAAGTACAAACACCGTCCCATTGAGATTAAGTTTACAGCTAGAGAGAGCACATTGTTATGACAACTGCTAACAGTATTCCTCCCAGGAGAGGATGCAAATGAATGGCAATTTGAATAGCAAGTGGTACAACCTCAGAAATTGAATATTTTGATTTAGCCACCGGCCTTAATGACAAGCTAGGAAAAGTGCAGGCAGCCATATTGAGAGTGATGGGCAGTGACGGTCATCACATTTATAAGCACAATCTGGGCCTTACAGAGATACAGCAAAAGGATGTTAAAGCAATAATAGATGCATTAAAGAAACACTTTAAACCTGCAAAAAAAATGAAAGGTACATTTTTGACTGTTGCAAATAAGATGAAGTTGAATCAACTGACCGCTTTGTTACCCGGCTGAGAGAGAAAGCAGCATCATGTGACTATGGCATCTTAAAAGATGAACTTATGTGACACAAATTAGTAATGGGCATAGTGAGAGCACACTCCACCGCCTCTTAAGAGAATGAGAATTAGTCTTGCCAGCAGTTATTGAGATGTGTCGTACAGCAGAGATCACTGACGAGAGAATAAGAGCAATGGACAGTCAGCAGATCGACAATGTCAGTTTGGCAAAAAAAAAAACAGCGCAGCAAAGGTGATTTCATTAACAGACAACCACCTAGATATCAGCAAGAAAGTGCACAGACATCCAAACATACTGCGGCCAAATGCATAGACGAGGGAAAGAAGAGTGCACAGCGTTTGGGAAAACATGTAGATTTTGCGGCATTACAAATCACTTTGTAAAAGTGTGTTTATTAAGCAAGAGACAGAATTCAGTGGGCAACTGCACACTTTAGAAGAAACAAATCCAGCTGATGTAGACCTCCACAGTGCTGATGTGATGTACTCAACAGAATGCATTGGAACTGTAAGATCAGCAGGCAAAAAGTAGTTTGCACATCTCACCTTAAATAATCTGAGGTTACCCTGCCAGTTAGACTCAGGTGCAACATGTGCTGTGATGAGTTTGAGAGACAAGATGAATCTAGCACCTAGAACCCTGCTACAGCCAAGAAATTCCAAAATAAAACTTTATTCTGGAGAGCTGATGAAACCTTTAGGATGGTTCCAAACAAAATGTGCTGTTCGTGGAAGTACGACCGTGCTTATCTTTGAGATTGTGAAAGCACAACAAAAACCTTTACTCTCTGGTTCTACATGTAAGCAAGTGGAACTGATGAAATCCACTATTCCAGCATAGCTTCACAAGATGGGACACAATCTTTCCCTACCACTGACAAAAGAGCAGCTAATAAATGTTTACATTTTGAACTTGATCCAAGTGTCCCACCATTTCAGTGTGTCCCACACAATGTTCCCATACCCTTAAAGCTGAGAGTGAAGGCTCTACTTGATCAGTATGAAACAGATGGCCATATTGCAGCTGCGACATAACTGACAGACTGAATAAGCAACATGGTCATTGTGACAAAGCCTGAGGAGCTTAGAATTTGTATTGCTCCAAAATTTCTAAACCAAGCCCTGCGGAGATCTCACTACATTATGCCAACATTGGAGGATATCTTGTGCAATCTGCCTAAAGCACAAGTGTTCAAGATGGCTGATGCACTGAATGCATTTCTGCAGAGCAAGCTAAAAAAAAGCAGCTATATGTCAACCTTTTGAACTCCCTGGGGCAGGAAAAGATAGCTTAAACTTCCCTTGACTAGGCTTTAAGTGCTCTTGACTGGGCTTAGTGGCATTGAGCTAATAGTGGATGATATTCTTGTGGTTGGCTGTAGTGAGACAGACAAAGAAACATATGTTGACCATGATCGTAAGTTATTGGCACTAATGGAGCATTGCAGACAAGTAAAACTAAGACTTGGGGCTAGATTTACTAAGCTGCGGGTTTGAAAGAGTAGGGATGTTGCCTTTAGCAACCAATCAGATTCTAGCTTTCATTTATTTATTACCTTCTACAAAATGATAGCTAGAGAACTTTGGTGCATGTAGAGTTTTTTATTACATTGCACTGTTCTGCCCCTAGGCTCTACACACTGTAACACACATGTTGTGCAGATAGCCATGTATTACGCAGTTTGTTTGAATTAAACTTGCTCCATCTCTAGCTAAATAATAAATCAGTAAATTCAGTAAATGCTGGACACAAAGTATATTCAAAATATGTACTTGCATATATGTGGTTTCTGAGTTAATTAAGCAATTAGCATCCCATCAAACATAAGATCATGTATAAAAATGTTAAGTTGGCCCATTTGCCTAATTTGCCTCCCTAGAGTAAGACACCTCAGTGATTTAGGTAGAGGGGTGATTTTTAAAGCACATTTGGCAGGAGTAAAGTGAAAAAGACTGCTCAACTTGTTAATTTCCCATAAGGAAGAGGGGCTCAGGTGATGATGGTATACAAGTCTCAGAAGGATAATAGCTAGAGTACCAGTAGGTAGAATACTTACTTTTGAAATGTGATCTTTGTGCATTAGAACTAAAAACTATTTGATTGTAAAGAGCTGTGGAATATGTTGGAGCTACACAAATAAAAGGCTAACAATAATAATAACAATAACAACCACAACAACAATAATAATAAAAATAATGTCCGATTGAATCAGAAAATATATTGTATATTTTTGGTGACAGGTTCAATTTATAAATTTGTGGCATTACTAATGGCAACATGCAAATAATTTCAATATACTTTATACAAACAAATAAGAGGTATACAAAGTTTTGCTCTCCATTAAACAAACTGAAACACTGATCTTACATTATGCTGTTTTTCAGTTTCATATTCCCTTAATAACTAGGAAAGCTAGTCTGTAGGAATGCTAATAAATTGGTTACATCATGATGCCCTTAGTAACAACATTTACAATTTTATAGGAGCTAAATTACAGTAGTATTTCTTTTCCGTAATAGGTGAATTATGTCAGGTCACAAATCACAGTTATTTTAAGTAATAGGTTAATATGAAAAGTGAATTATGCACACAAATGATAAGGATAATGCATTGTTGATACTTAATAAATGTTCATGTCTTACGATCTATATTATCATTTATCACATTAGTTTATTATTATATACACTGTAAGCCATCTTACACATTGCAAACTTAATCCATATAGTAGTATTAATATATCAAAACAAGTATTATAGGCCTCTATTCTAGCTAACCCCTTTAATATTGTCCTTTCAGGAGTCTAGTGTTTTAGATTGTATGCATTCCAATGTAAAGATTTTCTTTGGCATATCCTGGGAATTCAAGGATACATATGAGCTTTGTGCATTTTGATTATTCGCTGTGCTGGAGCTAGCTTGAGTGTGAATGGAGGCAGTAGATAAGAAATTCAATGATGCAATTGGTTTATTAACTAGCTATTTGTTCACTGTTTTATGGTGTTGAAGAGAAGCAGAGAGTGGTGCATTTATTGAGACAAATGCTATAGTGCAGAATGAGTTTAATCCTGCATGAGTTCCAGTGCTATCATTATTTACTCTAGATCTATTTCTGTGTCCTGCCCCTCACATACTTCAGATCAGGCATTATAAGAAAGCAATGGAATAATACAAACGTTTGATACATAAAGAAAAACTTTGGTAAATAACTATCGGTTTTAAAAAATAACTGGCCCTCATTTGTTTTAATTGTTCAAATACAAAGTACTATACTTGTTTAGTACTAAATGAAAAATGCAGTCCCTAGAATATGTCCGTATTGTTATATATATTATTATTATTATTATTAATTTTTATTTATAGGGCGCCACTAGGTGTCCGTAGCGCCTTACAGGGACAAACAAAATTACAATACGAGGTGAGACAGCACAGAACAGTAAACAATAATCACAGTAACTCAGTGAGCTCAGGGCACAGCTAGAGAGGTGGGGGAGGGGAGAGGGGTAGGTCCGCCTACAGCGGCACCTAGGGAGGAGGGCACGGAAAAGAGGGAGACCCCCAGGGGGAAGAGGAGGGAGCGAGAGGGGAAGGGGGTCATCGAGGAGGAAGGCTAGGTAGCTGGTGAGCAGAGTTAAAAATGGTGGAGACAGGAGGAGAGAAGACCCTGCTCAAAGGAGCGTACAATATATATATATATATATATATATATATATATATATTCTAAACAGAACCGCATGTTGGGTATAATTCTCTTTCTTATTTTCATTTTTTCTACTCTAATGCTTATTTACTTATACTACATTTAGGAGCAACATTTGGCACATCAATCACTCCAATCAATCAATCATTAGCTTTTCATGTACAGTGCAGGTTAGACAATAAAGACAAGTGTCTGTATAGCTGCTGTGGACTAGTGCAAATTTTGCGCCTAAATGCAAAGTTAGTAAATGAGAGTTCTTCTGTTTAGACATCTGCACAATAAGACTCTTCTATCAAGACTTGATAGACTGTTTTATGTTATAATTAACAGAAAAAAAATGAAGTTGGAAATGTGATGCACGCTATGTTGTTCATGCATTCATATATAACTTCTCAGTGCCTCTTAGGTGCTCAGAATATAGTGAGTTGGTGAGAAACAGCAACCATCCGACTAACTTTATGGTTTTGTCATAAGTTTACTACACCCACATATATTACAACACTCCACCAAAGTCATTCACATAGAATAACTCAAATTATATGGCTTCAGATTACATTGCACTAGTCCCTCAGTATATTTCATCTTTTTGTTCGGTAAATGTCTTTATATACATGCATTTCTAGGAATGAGTGAAGGAGCTCTGTACTGTAAGCTACCATCATGTTTCCATTATCATATAATGTTCAGTTGCCCAGTGTCATATGGGATATGTGTCTCAAGACCTTTTTGGAAAGCCACTATTATTAGTTTTTGCTAGAGGCACACAGTTTGTTTGTTTGAGGCCATTTCTATTATCTGCCTTTATTTCTCAGCAAACAGTGTATCACATTATATTTTCTATAACTAAACATACAGTAGACACGAAATCAACTACTTGATACTTGTTGAACTTACAGGATGTTAGTATTTTTATCATTAGTATGACCCTATCATTAATTTATTTTACCACATTTAATCTAAAGTATACATAATGTGTATGGCCAAATCTGAAGCATCAGACCATTTGGCCAAATCACAGGTTTATAGGGGGCACAGTTAGTGCAGTTGTATAATGATCACATACATGGTCAGATATGGTCCAGATTCACCAGGTGCTGTGATCGACATGAGAATAATCTTTTTTGTGCCCATAGAAAATGCAATATGTGGCCAATTATTTCTTATATGATAGTGTGTATGATCATCTTTAAATTGTCCCTGTATGGGACAATTTAACACGGAACAGCACCTCAATAGTAGAAAAGTTCAATCCAGAAACTATAGATTTTATAAAATAAATCCTTTATTTGTTATCAGTGGTAATAAAAAGTAAAGAGTAGATGGATTGAAACAGCAAGATCCTAACAAGATGTAAAGTATCCAGAAAAATGCTATTGACATATTTTGAGCATGAGTTACATTAATATCATAAGGATACATCTCTTAAGGAGGGGTTTAAATACAAACTCAATTAAACTACAAATTAAAGACACAATACTGCTAATACACACATAAAGCAAATACACCATTTATATACTCCTGTATATGCACAATACAAAAGGAAAAAAAGAAGAAAAAAAATTAATATTAGGTCTATTCTGAATTTAAGACCAAAGAGTTTCCTAGTAGATAACATATCATTAAAACATGCTCCAGATCTATTCATTTTAAATAGTTAATCTTCCCTCTTACCCCTAAAGAATAATTCTTAACACGGAAAAGCAAAGAGGTCTCCCGTGGGTGGAGTAATTAAATAATTAGATACAGGTAAAAATGCATTTCTTTTATCAATATACAAAATGTGTTCACTTCTGCATTTCTGAAGCTGACCTTACACATATTAAATATGACAAACTAAACAAGTTATCAAATTTAAAGCATTGTTTGTAGAAGAATCAATAAAATTGGGAAATCCCTATCCTGTAACCAAAGACCTCTCATAATGCATTTGTAACATTTAAATTTGGGATAAGCACTTTTGAAGAATTTTTTTTAATTGTAATCATGTATCACTACCAGTGGATGAAATGATACATCATTTAAAAAACAACATATCTCACAAAGAAGTAGCTTACCCTTACGTACACTACAACACCTAGAAAGTATTTATTTACATTCATCATCACACTTCAATACAGGTAGCTGTGATTTAACTATATTACAGAAATAATATTCCAGTTAACAAAATGTTAAATAATTGGATATGGTAGTTTCAAATTAATATACATCAATCTGATTGTCTTTGTCTAAAAAATATGCGAATAGCAAGCTATGGCTTGGAAAGGCATATTTTACCACAACACGTGTGAACACATTTATACTTACACATTCACCTGTAAATAGTTAACCTTAAAATAGTTCCAACACAATCGTTTATGATCAAATGTAATAGAGTTTATAGTTAAATATAATAATGTTAAATACACTTTATTGAGATCTAAGGTTCAGTATACAGGAAACATATCATGTCTAGTATCATTCTAATCCCCTATTTATCCTCAGATGTCCGGTTCTATCGGCTAAGAGATCACACCTTGCATATGCAAGTTATGGATTATAGGGAATGATCAGAATCGTATTGTGTGTGTAATGCAAATAGACCAGTTTAAACTTGCTTTTCAGCAGAAAGATTAGTATGCATCTGTTGAAGAGCTGACCCCCACCCTTGGAGGGCATCGTTTGAACTGACCAATGATCTGCATTATACTGGACTGTCCTGATGCCTGAACCTATGGAAACATGCCAAATTATCGCTATTGTTTTCAATGTAACACCAACTGTATATAAGCAGGAGCTCTAGGACCAACAGTCAGTCTTCCTGACCACAGAATTCAGGACTGAATGACTGTATGCTGGATCCAGGGCTCCTACGTATGTAATCGACTGTACTTATTTTATTGAATTGTTCCTCTGTTACTCTTTGCAAATCAGGCTCATGGTCTTTAAAGACATGATAATCATTGAACAGTTGTGATAGAGATACACTATTGCAGAAAAATTAGAAATAGATGGTTTTTCTAGATAATAGGCTGGAGACAAGAGGAGGCTGATGAGAAGGGGTAATGGATACAAGAGGGGGCTGATGAGAAGGGGTAATGGATACAAGAGGGAGCTGATGAGAACGGGTAATGGATACAATTGGGGGCTGATGAGAAAGGGGAATGGATGCAGGAGGGGCCTGATGAGAAGGGGTAATGATGCAAGAGGGGGCTGGTGAGAATGGGTAATGGACACAAGAGGGCACTGATGAGAAGAGGTAATGGATAAAAGAGAGGGCTGATGAGAAGGGGGGCTGGATACAAGAGGGGGCTGATGAGAAGGGAGGCTGGAGACAAGAGGCGGCTGACGAGAAGGGGGAATGGATACAAGAGGGTGCAGATGAGATGGGGGCTGGATACAAGAGGAGGCTGATGATAAGGGGGATGGAGACAAAAGGGGGCTAATGAGAAGAGAGAATGAATACAAGAGGGTACTGATAATAAGGGGGTGCTGGAGACGAGTGGGGCTGATGAGAAGGGGGGCTGAGGAGAAGAGGGGGGCTGGAGACAAAAGGAGGCTGATGAGAAGGGGGAATGGAGACAAGAGGGGGCTGATGAGAAGGGGGAATGGATACAAGAGGGGACTGATGAGAAGGGGGAATGGATAAAAGAGGAAGCTAATATGAAGGGGGCTGGAGACAAGAGGAGGCTGATGAGGAGGGGGAATGGAGATGAGGGGGCTGATGAGAAAGAGAATGGATACAAGAGGATGCTGATGAGAAGGGGGGTTGGAGACGAGGGGGCTGATGAGAAAGGGGGCTGGAGACAAGAGGGGACTGATGAGAAGGGGGGGCTGGAGGTAAGAGGGAGCTGATGAGAATTGGGGCTGGATACAAGAGGGGACTGATGAGAAGGGGGGATTTTTTTTAGTATGTACTATCATAAAAACATAAGTAACATAAAAATGTGAGGAAAGTTGGAACCGATAATTTGATTGTGGGGCTGGTGTGGAAATAGACATTTGTATAACATGGGAATGTTAATAATTTAATGCTGGGGCTGGTGAGGGGTGAAACTGGTCTGTTTGTTAAATGTGGAGGTTATTAATTTAATGTCTGGGCTGATGGGAAGGTATGTTTGTATGTTTGTTTATTAAATGGTAATATTATTAAATGGTATTAATTTATTGTAGGGATTTGGTTGGGAAGAAGGAGGCTTTTAATTTAATGTCAGGGTGGTTAGGGGGAAGGAGGCCTAATTATTAAACATGGGTGCTATTAATTTGATGTTGGGGCTATATGGAGGAAAATAGACATTACGCTTAAATGCTCTTAATTGAATTCTGGAATTGATTGGGTGGAAGTAGGCATGTTAATTAAACTTTAATGTCTGTCTGGTTGTGGGGAGGGAGGCCTAGTTCTTCTCTCACTGCTCAACTTTGAACAATAACTATGTCTTTTCCCCAACATTCCAGAATTCAGTCGAACAGCAACGGAGCATAAGACCAGCAGGCAGAAGACACCGGCGATGCGTAACCACTGAGAGGCAGCATCTACTCCCACAAAGGTAAGTTGTGGAGGGAGGAAACCTGGTGATCCAGTGGCAAATGCGGTGTAGGCAGCATATGTAGTCCGCGGCATCTCATACTACTCGTTATGGCCGTGTCATCCATTGATAGAATATTAATACTACAGCTTGTACAATATTCTATCAATGGATGATGCTGCCAAATCCAGTAGTATGTGATGGCTGCTTTTGCACGGACTACATAGACTGTCTGGAACGCGTTTCTCTAATGACAGTGCTACAGGGCGCCTCTCCTAGACTACGAGAGCCCTGTAGCAACAGAGGACAATGTGTAAGTGCGATCACCACAGTATCGGTGGGCCAGGGTGCCAGATTATAATCAAACAGGTATGTAAAAAAGGGAAGGAACATATAAAATAAGATGCAATATAAAGGCAGGTTTGTTTTTTGTTACATTATTTATTTTCATTTTTTAAGATTTACATTTATAATAATAAAAGTACCGCTGGATTAAGCAACACTAAAATAACCTCTTTTTGATATTGATAAATATATATATATATATTGTACCGCAAACAACCCTTTAAGGGTGGGCTGCTACTTATGGGCCAGTGCTGTGTGCTTGCCCCCCGGGTTGAAGTCTACAAGCCAGTCCCTGACTGCAGGACACGTTCAATACATGTGGAATATAAAATCACAAAAGAACGCACAGAATAAAAAAAAACTATACAGCTAATCTCAACTGTTAATAATATAGGCCATTTTTACTATCTGTTTATTGTACATCAAGAAAAGGAAACAGAAAATTACAGAGTACAATAGCAAATCAATATGCAGAGTAAATACAGATGTACATTACAACAAGTTTTTATTTATATTTTTTGCAAAGGGAATAGGGGAAGGTATGCGGGAGGGGGAAATATGGAGTTATCTCACAAGGCCTATTGTTTGAAATCTGCAATGTACAGTACACAATAGAGAGAAATATTGCTAAAACCCAGAAGTATGTGGGTATAGGAGACTTAACAACCTACCCAGGTTAACCTACATTGACAATATATCAAAAAAGGGAATCAAAATGTCAGTCCAGTTGTCTCAGCAAAGACCATTCAGTACCTTCAAATACTTTCATGATATCTCTTTGTAATTGTCCATCCAAAGAGTCTATGTATGGACCCTATTTCCTATAAAAACTCTTAACACCTTTGTCAAGAAGAAGCTCAAGCTCATTTAACAAAATATAAAAGATTCAATAAGTCAGACCTAATTTTTGAGAGTCTTGGAGAGATATGCAAAACCCATCTACCTAGTATAGCCTTCTTTGCTAAAGTGACAATAATAACAAAGAGGTATAAGAGTAGAGTCTCAAAAATCATCTTTACAAACATCAAAGGATGTTTACAAACATCAAAGAGTAATGCCTCATAAAGTGTCCTTAGATGTAGGTGAAAAGTACAATTCAGAAAAGACTCAACCTTATTTCAATATTTGCATGCTTTCAGGCATGGCCAAGGGTTATGCGTCAGGTTATCCCCATGTCTCTTATATTTCGGACGAATACCTGTTTCCAATACATCTAAGTGCTTTTTCTGTACTTGAGATATGTAAGCTCTTTTAATCATTTTCAGGTTTACCTCCTGAGGACTAGTAGAACTCAAGGCTTTCATGATATCTTCTGTGTGAGCTAATACTTCTGTAGGGTTTCTAAAATTTGGGACCCTAATTTAGACCACAACTGATCTGTATCAACACTAATCATCAACACTAATCAAATCTAAGTATGAAAACCTTATTCTAAATTTGTGTATGCATGAAAAATCAATCATGGAGTCAAGAGTATCCAGTTTAGGGTCGTTGGCTCATAATATGGAGTGCAATTTACTGCGTATATAGTGTCTCATTTGTAAGAAAAAGAAAGAGTGAGTGTGGGGAAGGTTATATTTTTCCTGCAATTGTTGGAAACTATACATGTCACCACCTGGATCAAAAATGTATTTAACAACGAGAATAACTTTATTTTTCCAAATCATATATACTGGATTGGACAGTGAAGGTTTACTCCAAATCGCCAGGTATTTAGAAAATGTTAGATATCTAACAAACTTTTTTATTAATGGCCAGTCAAGCAGAAAAGAATCCATAAAGAATATATTTTGAGAAAGGTTAGGTAGCACATCTGTTCATAACTTGTTTAGGAGAGCTGCCGGGGTGTAAGGGAAAAAAACTACCTCTTCTATAGCCCTGTTTATAAAGTGTCTTAGTGTAAGAACTAATCTGAGATGTATCGAAACAGCGCCAACCTGGTAAAAGCCAGTATGTTGGGGGAAAGCCCACTCCTCCCTGTTTCTTTGGTAAGGACAACAAATGTCTTGCTCTTTTAGGCTTTTTCTGTTGCCATATACTTTTCCTGAAAGCCCTAGTACATATAAAAACATATTTTTTGTTAATACTAATAGGGAGCATTTGTATGTAGTGTGAAAGTTTTAGAAATATTACACTCCTGATAACTGCAACTCTCCCCAGTAAAGTTTTAGATATTTCCAATTATTCAGTTGGGAGACAATTTGGTGAGTAATGTAAAATTAAATTTATATACCGTATTGAAGTCTGGGGAAATGAAAAGCCAAAAATAGTTTGCATATTGCAAGGGGGGGGTTAGTACATGAGGAAAAGATCTTTCAATTTATGAATATTGACTTTGTATCCTGCAAATGTGCTAAACCGATTAATAACATTGAGGATCGCCCCTATAGAAACTGAAGTATTGGATACAAAGAGCAACATGTCATCTGCAAATAGGGACAACTTCACCTCCACACAGCCCACATGGATCCTGCTGTATGGTTATGTCAAAGCACCACAGTTAGCAGTCTCAATAATATGGAAAACAGCAAAGGTGACAGAGAACAACCCTGCCAATTCACTCTATGTATGTGAAAGGGGGAGGAGATAAGTCCATTAGTCATGATCTGTGTTGATGGGTTGGTATTGAGAGTCAAGATAATTTGAATCTATTATAAGGGAAATCCAAATCTGTGAAGCATTTAGTAATGATGATCCCACACAACCAGATCAAAAGCCTTTTTGGCATCCAAAGAGAGCAAGAAACTGGGACCATCTCCACTCAACGCCGACACAGACTGAATAACAGCTAGAATTTTTTGGATGATCGAACCCAAATTTCTGCCCCAAACAAAGCCTGACGGATCCCTGTGTATAATACTAGGTAATATCAATTTTAATCATTCAGTTAAGAACTTTATGAGTATATTGATGATTGCTGTAAAGTAAGTGGGGAGGATCTTATCAGTAATAATAATGTTATAAAAGGAATAGTAAAAACAATAATAATAAAAATATTAAGTGTTTTTTACATTTTTTTCCATGAAATACATTTATTAGAATGTTATTATTGTCTACTGTACATAAAATACATTTTTACAGTACTCCTAATTGCAAACTCACGTAATATCACGCATATACATCTGTCATTATTTGTAATCTGCAGTTAGTCCTGTAGCTGGAGATATGACTGAAAAACAAGTGCCTGAGAGATTCCCAGATCTTGAATTGGATGCTGCCTGCGCTCGATTGGCACTCCCTTACTGTACATTGCCTATGGAAAAATACCCCTTCCCCTCCTTGTTCCCTCTCTGAAATCATAGGCTTTAGTAAATGCTTTACACTCAAAGATGAATTGAACATGGCTGTGTACTGTGGTGTATAGTCCAGTTCTGGGCATGCACAGTGATTGAGTGATTTTGTGGACTGTAAGCACAAAATCACCATTTATATCCCTTGCTGAATCTGGCCCTATATCTGGATCATAGCATCAATCTACAAAATTATCTGATACTTCCTTAGCCATCTTGTTAAATGCATTCTCATCAGAACCAGTTACCTCTACTAATTGACTGCATACTGTGTCTAAAATTATATGCACTGAACATTATTGTTGAATATTTTTGCAAACATATTGTTGTTGTTGTGGGTGGTATCCTTATTGCTCTGGTCGAGAATGGACTGAGAGGGAAAAAAGGGACATACCACGGTTGTACAAAAGTAAATCAAAGAGACTGAAGGCAAAGGCTAAGCGAGAAATTGGGCAGTAGTTGGAAAGAGAGGCTGGATCAAAAGATCTTTTGTTTAGAATTGGCGAGGTAAGCTCATGTTTAAAGGAAGATTGAAATGAGCCAGTAGAGAGAGGAAATTGGGAGGGAATACATAGTGAAATAGGAGTTTCGAGGGAATTATGATGAGATGATAAAATGACTGCAGAGACTTCATCTTTGTTTAATGGAGAAAATTAATTAAGGGTGGATTGGGAAGTGTAGGAGAAAGTAGCTGTGGAATGCAGGATTTGGCATGAGGAAATATCTTGATAATCGGTTTTGATTTTGTCTTTGAAGCAGGTGGCAAAATCATTATGGGAAGATGGGGGGAGATGCACTTGGCAGCAAATCGAGTTGAAAATGTCAAAGAGGTGATGGCGGTTATACGACTGGGTGGATATTAGAGAAGTATAGTATGTTTGTTTGGCAAGTGAAAGGGCAGTGTTGCAAGATGAATGGATGAAAGTATAGTGTAGGAAGTCAGCATACAAGCAAAACAACTTCCAGTGGCGCTCAGCAGTGCAGGCACACTTTTGCTGGTAGCAGCTCTGTTTGGTGTGCCATGGTTGAGGTTAGGAATGTCAAGTCTATGTGGTATCTGCAGCTGCAATATAGAACCTCATTACTGGGTTCTAGCATAAAATACAGACCCACTTCTAGTAGTTAGTTTACAAAACAGACAAACCCCTTTCTTAATGACAAGCATGAAATCCATAACCCATATCCTGGTATGTAATATACTACAATGGGACAATGGTATTTTATTGTATTCAGAAAGCAGATCTGCAATAAACTATATGTTACTGAGCAGCGCGACTTGTGGCTCGTCCTTCCTGCATGCGTCCAGGCTGTCATGGCAACAGCCGGGACGTCGCCTCCTGTTTCAGGTCCTGGCCGTCACCACAGCAATGGCCGGGCATTAGAGAAAACTGTGTGCGCGCTGGTGTGTTTTAATTAATTATGTATTAGCCAGGTGGATGATTAACTGACAGCACGCCCTCTATTCTGATTGGACATTCTATGTATTTAAGGCAGGGAGGGCTTAGCCTCCCTGCCGGTTATAGCATTCAGTCCCTGGCTGCTGACCTGCTTCTTCCTTCTGTGGTAATCCCTGGATTATTTTCAGTGTATGACCTTTGGCCTATGTTCCTGGACTCCTGATTATTTGCTTGTGACCCTGACCTCTGCTTGTGACTCGGATACCCTTTTTTGCTACCAGCTCTGACCTTTGCCTGAACCCGACTTCGCTGATTTCTCCTGCCCTTGGACCTGTCACGAGCCGCGGCGGCTTCATGCACCGCTGCGACTCACTCCTTTCTGTGCCCACGCGTCCCGGCCATCATCGTGACGACCTGGACGTCATTTCCGATTTTGTCCCGGCTGTTGCCAAGGCAATGGTAGGGACGCTCTCTGCTTATAGCGCCGCGTCCCGGCATCTAGGGCAGCCGGGCGCACGCGCAATGTAATATTAGTTAGTGCCCACCTGTGCTGTTCCTCCCCCTGCTGCACAGGACAAGCCCTCCCTGCGGGTTATAGTTCCTGCTACTCAGCAAACTACCCTGCTTTGACCTTGCTCCCTGATTACCATTTGGATCCTGATTATTGTTGCCGACCTATTGCCTGGATACTGACTTTGATTGATTGCTGGTGACCCTGGACCTATTGTCTGGATTCTGACACTGCCGTATTGCCTGTGACCTGTTTGTCCCCGGCCTGGACCTTGGCATTATCGTTTTGCTGACACCCTCAAAAACTCTGCTGGAGTCATCATTTCACCTCTGCGTATTCACCTGCACTACGTTCTCACGGTATCAGCTCCTGCTACTAGAGTACAAGACCTAGGGGCATCACAGTACCTGTGAGCGCATCTAGCTCTACGGGAAAAGCGGTTCCTACAGATGAAGACCTCTGAAGCGGTTCTAGGAGCTGATACCTGGGGCATGAGACCTAACAGGACCCTGGCTTGTTCCCGACTTTGTTGTCTGGTGTCATCACCTCCTTTTCCCGTGCTATGACATTACTAATAAGCTTGCACTACATAGGGTTTAAGACCTGGGGGTATCTGAGTACCTGTGAGCATATCCAGCTCTAGTGGAAAGTCGGCTGCTATAGGTGAAGACCTCTGCCGTTAGTCCTGTAAGCTTATGATAATAGCTGGTAGGTGTAACACTATATAATTTTTCTAACCTATTTTGCCAGAGTTCCGCAACTTATTTTAGAAGTGGTCCTGGAGCTTCATTCCAAAAGCTGCCTAATTATTCCAGTCATGATACAAAGATATGTGCTAATATACGTAATACAAGATGTATGAGTAGCGTAATGCATAACTGAACAATAGCCAAGAGCGTTTATCATTAACTATTTTTATACAGTGCCTACTTAATGTGCAGCACTTTACAGAGACAATATTTATTCATTCACATCAGTCCCTGCCACAGTGGAGCTTATTGTCTAACCACTAACAGGAGGAAGCCCATGCAAACACAGGAAGAACATCTACACAGATAGTGCCAGTCACACTAAATAATAAGTGATGACTACTTGTTGGTATTAGCGCTACTGAAACTGGAGGCGCATAGTTTAACATGACCCTGTTCTTCACCAGGAACTCTAACAATGAATTTTGGATTTAGCTGTGAGAGACATGCGGGCAGAGGCATCCTTAAATAGAGAGGGACAGAAGCTAATTACCAGCGGTAGTGGCGTCACCAGCCGCCGCCGGGTTCTGAACAGGACAAGTATGGGGGGGGGAATCAGCAGTCAGCCGTTCCAAAGCAGTTGCGGAGGGACGGTGCCTGACAGTGGCCTTGTTGGAATAGAACCTATAGACCCATGGCTGTAAGGCAGCTATGCTTATTAACCATTGTGCCACCTTTGCCATGAAATATTCCATATGACATTAACATACATTTCTTCCTACCCAATTTGCACTTTTAGGACTTTGAAATAAAAAGCATTTACATTGAAAAACAAAGTATGAGTAATTGAAATAGTAAGCAAATAATATATTAACAAGAGTTTGATGGAGGAAAAGTTAGTATGATTCAAGAATTCCAGTAAAATATATTACTCTATAAAGAGTTGGATGGATTCAAAATAAAGCAGTCCACTGGTGGTTTTACAATACAGACATCAAGGGCCTGAGTCATTAAGGAGAGCAAAGCATAAAAAAGGAGTAACATTGCACCTGGGAAAACCATGTCGCATTGGAAGGGCAGGTAAATTTAAAATGTGGTGGCAGATTTATAGTTGGGGTAAGGCATTTCCTAGATCAAATTTAAATTTCAATGTAAAAATAAAGCTATAAACTATTTGTGTGCTAGATGAAAAAACAGTCAAATGTCTAGTAGCTTTACAATTTCAGGAGTTGAACTTAATAGCTTACTTATTCATTCAGCATTCTGATGCCACCTCTTGTCACTCTATAGAGAAAGTACCAGGAAGCTGCCATACCCACTAGATAGTTTTTGTCTCTAATTGGCATTCACCATCAGAGTACCAGACAATAACAGGGCACTGAAAACCAGTGCTGGGAAAACAATTCAATTGTCTAAATAAGTGGAAAGGACATGTTTATTGTTGGTTAACATGACAGCTCAATTTACTCTATACACATTTAAAGCGCAATATACTGAAACCTTAGCTATTCAAACAATAATACATTTTAGAAATCGTTATCACTGAATTAAATGGTTTTGCAAAGTTAACACGCAATGTAAAGGCAAGCAAGTATTAACCATTTCCGCAATAGCTTATTAATTGCACCTTTTTATGCTACTAATGTATTTCATTTGCTATGAATATATAATGGCAGATTTCACTAATTGTCACGGTTCCGCGTCACAATTCTGCGACAGGAGTGGCAAGGAACGGATAACCAGCCAGGAACTAATATAACTCCCAGCAAGGCGTGGAGTCTAACAAGGGGGAGGTATTCGCCAGGGACCAGCCGCAAGGCGGTTTAGACTTAGCTGCACCCCCTTGCAGGTCGCGGCCCCCACTGGGAGCAACCAGTTGAGGTATGCAGAACACGAGGAGATGCTGTAGAGTGTCAGCTCTGCGGACAACTGTTTTACCACTAGAGTGGCGGCAGGATTTCCTATTCAGCAGTCAGTAGGATAACTATACAGCGGTCAGCAGGTAGATAGTCAGCTCTTGGAACGAGAGTAGACCAGGAGCCAGGAACCCATGGAAGGTACATGAAGATCAGGCACAGAGTACAGGGAAGAAGTGCCTTTTAAACTTTGGAGCCAAAACTCCAACCAATAGGGATAGGGAGATAGAGATTGACAGATCGGGTCTGCGCATGACCTGGAAAGATAGCAGCGCCCAGCCCGGATGGCAGGAGCAGGTAAGTAAGCCGGGGATCGGGTCATATACCCGATTACCTGGCGCGTGATACTAATTTTAATCATTATTTAGATATATCTGTTCAGCATGACTTAAAATCCTATATTTTGTTGATCATTTAGGAAAAATTTAGAGAGAATTCATTCACAATATACACAGAATATCAGAATTTTAAGTTCAATATTCATGCACTGGTTTGAAGTGGATAGTTAAAATAAACAGATAATTACAAATTAACAGTACTGCACACAACTAGCCATTTTCATCAAGGTACTTTATGACAGGAGCTATATAGAGTGTAAGTCTCTGTAGGGTAACAGATTTATTTTATGCATGAGGTACATTCATGTAATGGCCATGATATTATCTTCAATTTATAAATGTACAAACCAATTACATCAATTAAATGACTTGTTTAAGTGATGTAAATGTTTCTAATTGTAAGCCCTAAGTAACTTATGCTGCTAAAGTCAGTTTAGCACATGGTCTTGTGTTTGCAAAAATACATACCACTATCAAGCATTTCTTCTAGGATTGTTCATATTGCTCCATTTTTAGACATGTTAAGAAATAAAAAAGTTGCTGGTCAATTAAAGATTAGCAGAACTTGAACTTTAAATAAAACAAGATAATCTTAATAATATAGAGCTTAATTTGATAAGCCTAATGTGATTAAATACCATCTTTTTATTGCTCCTGCTAATATTGACAAAATAGATAAGTATAACAGGATGAAGCACAAAAGAAGCAAGTTTAGCAACACATAGCTAAATGCCCCTGTGTGTTACATGCGTCACTGAGAAGAAATTAATAGATTTTGCCTGTTTCCCACCCCACACCAGGGAGGAGATAAACTGGTCAATTTTGCAAAACAGAGATGAAGGTAAGAAGACTGATGCATGCTCCAGAACATACAGGAATTTGATCTGCATTATTAATTTAATAAGGTTTATTCTCCCGAAAACTGAAATAGGTAGGTTTTCCAAGTGTTAAGTTTAGATTTCAGAAAATCTGTCTGAGGATGAATGTTCAATGGCACATATTCATATACATCATTTAAAAGCCAAATACCTAGAAATTTAAAGCACAAGGTCCATTTCAGTGGTAGGTGTCTGTAGGGAAGCTCCAGGCATTGATGCCTCAAGGGGAAGATACTTGTTTTGTCCCAGTTGATCTTTAAACCGTAATAGAAGCCAAAATGATTCACCACCCTAAGAAGGTTGCCCACAGAGCCCTGTGCGTCTGAGTGGAGAAGCAACTTATCATCTGCATAAAGGGCCACTTTATCCTCCCGAGTATTAGTTCTAAGGACCCTAATTGTGGGAGTGTTATGAATTAAACAGGCAAGAGACTCTATCACCAAGGCAAACAGGGTACGAGAAAGAGAACATCCTTGTCGATTGTCTCAGCCCAATTTAAAAGTAATTAAACTACACCCACGCCACCAGCTTTGAGTAGAGGAGCTGAACCCATTTAACAAATTCCAGACTCAGCCCTTGAGATAGGCAATTCAGATGCCTGGTTGCATAGGGAGAGGAATCAGTAGCAGAAATAAAGATGTAATAACACATCTGTATAGGTCATTGGTACGGCCTCATCTAGAATCCTGTGTTCAGTTCTGGAGGCCATATCTCCAGTAGCATATAATTACATAGAGAGTGTACAAAGAAGGGCAACTAAAATCATGCATGGCCTACAGCACAAAACATACTCAGAAAGACTGATAGATCTTAATATGTATAGTTTGGAGCAGAGAAGGGAAAGAGGAGGCATGATAGAAACTTTGGAATATAAGAGTTTTACCAAGGTACAGGAGGGAAACATTCTTCAAAGGAAGAGAGGTATTAGAGTACGATGACATGCACTGAAACAAGAGGGAAGTAGGTTCAGAGGAAATATGAGTAAAAATTACTTCACAGAAAGGGTAGTAGACAGAGGTTAGACATTTCCGCCATCTATCCAAGTTTTCATCCGTTACAAGATTAAAGTCTCCAAGGCAGATAATAGAGCAGTCAGGAAAAAGTGACATGAATTTTCCACATCGTTTCAGGACATCACTACTATATAGGGATGGTATATATCATCATCATCAACATTTATTTATATAGCGCCAGCAAATTCCATAGCGCTTTACAATTGGGAACAAACATCAATAAACCAATACTGGGTAATACAGACAGATGGAGAGGTAAGAGAGCCCTGTTCACAAGCTTATAATTTATGGGATATACAACTAAAAGCAGTAATGGAGCAGAGGTAATTGCAGCCTTGCAGTCTTCAGAAACACAAATATGCCATGGGACCTACTACAGCTCCTGAAGAGAAAGGAGATGTAGCAGGTCCTGACATCACAGTACCCCTGGTCAAAAGTGCAAAATAGTGAAAGAATGGTGACATTATTTGAAGCGCTGTGAGTTCATCACCAAGGCAAGGTATCCAGCAGCAGACAGTACACACCAATTAGTGAAAGAGAAAATCATATATATGAAAGACATAGTGAGAGAAAATTACAAATATTCAAACATGAAACATAAGCATACGATACCACCAGCAGTCATCCAGAAAATAAAAGCAGAGGTGAAATATCCATATATAACAGAGTATACATTGCACAGTTTCGAATAGGATCAACAAGGAGCATAATGATCCAGCCAGGCAATTGCAGCATGCAGAGAGTCAAAAAAGTGGGTGGTACCAACAGCCACCATCTGATGCCATGCAGGGAAGAGCATGATGTATGGCAAGATCTCATAATCATCCCTAGTCTTCTGAACATCAGTTGAGAAATCCAGGAAAGTAGCCACCCTTTGGTTTTAGTACAGCAAAACCAAAGGTTGGTCTGAGCAAGCCAGAGAATAGCATCCCTGTCCTTGAAATTAAGAATTTTTGCAATAAAGTTGCTCCAGGCTGTACTTTCTGATTAGAAATGTGATGAGGTCTTTCAATAGCAAATTGAGAAGTGAAGCTGTCCTTTCCAAACAATTGTATCAGCCAGTCTTCCAAGAAGGTTTGCAGGTGATCCCCCTTTGCCCCCTCGGGAAGGCGAACAAATCTAACATTATTTCTGAGTAAATGCTCTTCAATGTCTCACACCTTTTGTTTACAAGAGACCATTTGCGACTCCAAGTTGGCAAGTTGCTGTTTCAGAGGGACAGTAGTGTCCTCCAGCGTAGAGATGCAGGTCTCTGCCTCATCAAGACTCTCCTTAATTTTTTGCATATCCTGGCATAATAGAGACAAGTTCACCTGCACATCTCCTATTTTGTCTGTCATTATCTTTCAAAGGAAGGGTCCTCCACATGTTGGAGTCCCTGACAGGCAGGCTGCAGCAGCTCAACAGGTGCAGAGGCTGAGGCCAACCTGGCAAAACAGTCCAATCTGCCAAAGGCAAGGGGATGAGAGTTCTTGCCCATAATGGGTATGCAATACAGAGAAATCTGACAGGCACAATTGACAAATGGCAAGTCTTCAGCAGGCAGGGCCACCAAAAACTGTTATGTAGAGTATGCGCTAAGAGCTGGATACTGGAGTGCGTAAACCTAATCTATACATATTGTCACAGTAGGGCCACAGGAGGTGCTACCGACTGGTATTGACACAACTAAATGAAACAACGCACCCCCGGTATTCACCAGAGACCCCCGCAAGGAGGTATGGACTTGGCTGCATGAGGTGCGCAGGTCGCAGTTCTCCAGGTTAGTCACCAGTGTGGTACTGTGAAACTGGAATGGTCGAACAGTCTGGGTCAGAAGCCAAACAGGAGCAAAGTACCCAAGGATAATGCAAAGAATTGTCAGATGAAAGCCATAGGTCTAAACAGACGAGAATGGTACCAGGGATAACACGAGAGTGTAGTCCGGGGATAAAGCCAAAGGTCAGAGCCAAAACACAATGCAGGAACAGGAACAGAAGGCTGGAGTTGGTGAACCAATACTCTGGCACCAGATACAGCCAGAAGGAGGTTTAAATAGAGGGAAGTGCTCCCTGATAGGCAGGGGTGATTAGGCAATCAGCTGCAGCTGAATCGCCGGCAAGCCGGAGAAGCACGTTCTGTTGCTAGGCAACGGGACACGGACATCATTGTGCATGCGTGTAGCGTGTCCTCCCGGAATCAGGAAGAATGTCCTGTTGCTAGGCAACAGGGCGCCGTGAGCGAGAACAGACAGGCGTCCGTCCCCGGCACCAAAGGGACTAGAAGAAGTGCGGGGACAGCGCCTGACACATATATTGTAAGAAAAAACACCTAGTGTACTTCAGACACAGATGATCCTGTATATATGGGATCCACTGGTTGACTGGATAGCCATCAACAATACATTTAGAATAGAGTCACATTCCCAGTGTCACAATACTAGCACAGACTGACTGATAATAACACAGCCAGATAAGAGGGAAAAAAAATTATGCACTCATCCAGAATGCATAAGGTCAGTAACCTTACTGCCACAGACTCCAAGATCGCGGCTGGAATCTTCAATGGTGGGAAGAAGACCTTTAGATCCTAGTCTCCACAGCAAACAGATATGTATGATAACTCAGCCGCCAACCTCTGCTCCAGATTACAGAGGGGAATTCAGCGCCAACTGCACCTTCACCTACAGGACTGTGCAGGATCAGGCGAGTACAGTAGATCAAAGTATTAAAGAGGACAGAAAAGGAGGGGTTTAGTGAGATGCACTATTCACGTCCATATAATAGGATAGGGATTAGAGTAGATCCTCAGTATACCCATCCGCAGGCCTGTCACAGCCCACAGACACAAATCTGCAGACAGGAGAGAGAGCAGGAATCCAGACAGCACGTTGACAGAAGTACCAACATGCGGTGGACCAGACCAGCACTGCAGAAGTATTGCATGTAAGAGAATAACTCTATACGCAGTGAAAAACTATTCATTGCAATAGGGAATTAGACTGTAAGCCCCAATGGGGCAGGGACTGATGTGAGTGAGTTCTCACATCACAGTACAGCGCTGCGGAATTAGTGGCGCTATATAAATAAATGGTAATAATAATAAAAAATAATAATCCAAATGTCCATGCTTGAAAATATCCAAAAGAATTGTAGATCCAAATGTTCATATCAATCTGTATTGGGAATTAAATTTTGCATTTACAGTATCTTAGGCTTTATTTAATTATTGATTTGTTTGCAACTATGAACAATGACAAAATTAAATCACAAAAACTGTAAGCTTGCACACTCTCCGAGTGATCATTTAAATATTTAGGGGAGTATTCAACTGTGCGCAATGGGCTGCTGAATATTCGGACTTTACACATTTCTGGGTACTATGGTACCTCAACATATCAGATTTTCCTGTGCTAGTACATGGGGTGCAAGGAGAATTCTGCAATGTTACATTGCCACGGAGTGCCCCTGCAAGCTTTCCATAGGCACTCCGAGGACAACTGAATTCCCTACTAAATCTCCAAAATGACCACATAAAGTATATGTATTTTAAAAAGTAAATAATATGCATACACCACACTGTATAGTTCCAAGTAAAGCAAGGACAATAAGAAATTATTAAGCTGTGAGCTTCATTTCACTAAATTCAAGCTAAACTTTTTTGCTTTGTGCTTAGTGAAGTCTAACATTTCCTAACTTAATAAACCACATTATTAATTAGAACTTAATTTCATTTCCCTCTTATCCCATAACAAAATTGGCTTATCATTAATGGTAAATGCGCTAGTCTTGCAAAAGGCGGAGTATACATTACATTAAAATTAAATTAATCGGCTTGCAAGAGCAGAGTGAAGGATTAATGCTTCCAAGCTTTGTATTTTGCAGAGCAACCAAAAATATGTTCTTTGGACAATGTTTCTGCTGCTTAGCTATTATCTGAAGAAATGTTCATTAAATATTTCTGATCATTTTCAATCATGAAAGGGAAAAGTAATCTCTGTAGCCTAATCTGCAATTTGTTTAAATAAATTGAGACTAAAAGTAAATGAAACTTTACAAAAAAGAAGAAAAATCAGTGCTCCAGTGCTCCCTATTCAATTAGTAGGTTTTCAAAACAAAATAAAAGTGAAAGGAAATCAATGCATATGATTAAGCTTAAATCACTAATCTGGAGGAAAAAAATGTAATGACTGTTTTTTTGTAACTGTTATGCAGATTAAAGAGTTGCTTTGAAAATAAAATGTTTGTTCAAAACCAGTAACGCTTGGCAAGTTGATCATATATAATATATTTAAAATCCAAGTTAGTGAATACAAATATAAATGACTGAATACAAATATTAATTGGTATAGCTCTCAATGGAATTATTACTGTGACCAGCTAAGGAAGGGAACCATTATCAGAGCCTTACAGTCCTGGAGAAGGGCTTAAGTAAGTAAAGTGATAGTAATGACAGCCAATTCCATATGGCTTTAAACCGATTATAAAGCAAAGCTGGTAAATTCTAGCAACACAAAGCTTTTTAGCTCCCTTGAGAATTAATGAGAAATCAAATATACGCACATTTTAAACAATATTTACAAATTGTTTGTAATGACTATATTGCTGTTTTTCTGTAACAATTCTCTTTTTCTATTCATTGCTGGAATACTGATGGGAAGAAAAGTGACTGGGCCTAAAATCAGGGTAAAGTATTTATAAATGTGTGAACAACAAATGTTTTAGAATACTATCCTATATTATTGTCAGTGGTATGAGCAGGGAACGAATTTACAGGAACAGATTTATTTTTGAAAATGTATATGCAGAAATTATCTCCTCTGCATTTTTTAAATATTGTTGTACATGAAGGTGTACCTAGTCCCAGGTGGCACATAACCAGCATACAGAAGTGATTAGGTTATTATCTTGCCTCCTGGACCCTACATGCATTATTGATATACCCAAAACCCACTCGTAACAATCAATACTTTGCTGGTCAGTATGATTAGTACCTATAAGGAAAATGACATCTTGCACCACAAAATCTTTGCTAAAAGGGAATCCTCATATATAATGCTTGATTTAAAAGTTATTAATACACATCACCATCCTTTCCGATGCCACCTCTAGATTTTATCTTTGCCCATTTTAGGTTGAGCTTGGATGCATCCTAGTTCCAGTAAGACAGCTCCAGATTTTCCACTGGAATTTCTAAAAGTTTTAACTTGATGGAATTTCCTATTTTTTGGCAAAACACAGGTTGATCCCATCTCTTGGCCCAAACACTGAGCAAGAGGATGCATTTCCAGTATTGTCAAACAAATGGTTGGCTAGATTGGAGACATCTGGCTGTTTGGTGCTTGAACCCATTGGCTCTATCAAATTGGATTCTGCAATGACAGTTGACTGCACACAGACCAAAAGTGGTCAACTGCCATTTAGATCTTCAGATATGCCTGAATATGATCCAATCAATTTTGATCTAAGCAAACTCAGGCATGCCATATGTTTTGGTGCCAAATATGTAGTGATATTGGGTTTGACTTGCCAATATTATTTAATACTGTTGCCTGTGTGGCCTGCATGCATTTTCCGGAAAAATAAGAAACCATAGGAAAGCTTATGTCACATAGATTTTATGTTTAAATTTATAGGAGCCTAACTTAAAACTTGTGAACTGTTCAATATACAGATAACTTGTTCCTTCTCAGAAACTCTTACAGTATAGGTAGTGCTGCCAAGCGACTGTTTTAATCAGCTGTTTATTTCAGCATGCATACAAGGGGTTCTTTCTTTCTCTTATCAGCCATTTGCAATATTAAAATATCTAAGCATATTTTTCAATGTTAATATGTCATACAAACATATAATGGACGAGTAGGTATAATCATTTAGTTCATTATAACTTCAAATTGGTGTGTTTTTACTATATAATAAAGAAAACATTATCTCTTACAATATTATACTATATCCACTTCATAAACTTATCTCTAATCTTATTCACGTCCATAATTCAATTTAATTTAAATCATGTCCTTTTATATCCTGCAATGCAATGAATACAAATGGTACTAAATACGTTTTTAAATGAAATCTAGAAATATTTTATGATCATGTTATGCTAATTAATATAAATGATGGATTTTTAATTGGTACTAGCAAGTAACAGTAATCATAGCCACAAGACGAGATTATTACCTGTCGCGCCATTAATAGGATATTTTACTATGAGCTGTTTCCAGAGAACCAAAAGATGAATTGCACTAGTGCTAATAGTGTACTCTCGTTATAGACTCTGTAAGTGTTACAATGCCTGCTATAAGATAAAAAATATTATTATAGTTTCAACATAGCATATTGAACTGATAAATTTGGTATGCCATATTAAAAGGCAAGTTAAAACTTTGATCTACCTAATGTGTATGTGATTATCTCTGTCTCACACATACATAAAGACATCCAAATAATGTTAGATTGCCATGTGAAATATCCAATACCACACATGGACCATCATTGGCAAAATAAAAACACCACTACACCACTTTCATATGGACTTGACCTAGTAGGTTTTTATTAATTATATACTGATTCTGGAACATCACTATTACACTGCAGGCCTTGTACTTTAAACCAATTACAAAAATGAGGTGTGTCTGCGCTATGAGACCCAAAAAGCAGCCTTTCACCTTACAGTACCCAATCCCCACAGGTACTAGAAAGATATATACATACAACAAGTGTAAGGAAAAACTGGCGCTGATGGTATAAATCCTCAAAGTCTACAAAGTTAGTAGTCCCAAAAAAAAAAAGTGTCCTCCAAGTGGAGTAATAAAACGACCAAAACTCCGGAAATAATGATAATGATGTAATTCTTCTATGCTTGATCCAATCTTCCAATATTGATCTCATAGATGAACATAAAAAAGAAGCGAAGAAATATACATAGCGTAACCTGTAAATTTCAATGTAGCACAGGAAGCTATCCCTATATAGCCCGTGTGTAGATACTAATACACTTTCACCACGTGATGGGAGAAAAATTCCTATAATCCCTTAAGGGTGTACACTTACTAGACATAGTGAAATTTCAAGCATTGAACCAAACAGATAGAGTTTCTCCTGTGACCAACTCCTTCAAATACGAATATCCACTCCATCAGAATAAGGACCAAAGAAGGGAAAAGAAATAGATCTCCATAGTGTAAAATCTTCCCATTTAATTTCCACACATAAAAACTTTACACTTTACACATGTAATAAACTCTAAAAAATAAGTAGCGCTGAGTCCTGCTACAACGGAGATAGATGGACTCTTACCGTCCTTCCTTTCAAAAAAAGCGTGGTTGATGTTAAATCCAATATCGCCAGCTGTGTCCCGGGTAACACTCCCGCGATCCACGCTGTCTGAAGAGAAGAGACGACGGATGGAACCTCCGCTGTATGCGTATGACGTCACTCACCCCCGTCTGCCGACGCGTTTCGATTGTAAATCTTTATCAAGGCGTCACGTAAAGTGTAAAGTTTTTATGTGTGGAAATTAAATGGGAAGATTTTACACTATGGAGATCTATTTCTTTTCCCTTCTTTGGTCCTTATTCTGAAGGAGTGGATATTCGTATATTTGAAGGAGTTGGTCACAGGAGAAACTCTATCTGTTTGGTTCAATGCTTGAAATTTCACTACGTCTAGAAAGTGTACACCCTTAAGGGTTATAGGAATTTTTCTCCCATCACGTGGTGAAAGTGTATTAGTATCTACACACGGGCTATATAGGGATAGCTTCCTGTGCTACATTGAAATTTACAGGTTACGCTATGTATATTTCTTCGCTTCTTTTTTATGTTCATCTATGAGATCAATATTGGAAGATTGGATCAAGCATAGAAGAATTACATCATTTTCATTATTTCCGGAGTTTTGGTTGTTTTATTACTCCACTTGGAGGACACTTTTTTTTTTTGGGACTACTAACTTTGTAGACTTTGAGGATTTATACCATCAGCGCCAGTTTTTCCTTACACTTGTTGTATGTATAGGCCTTGTACTTTGTCCAATGAAGATTGTTACAAGCCACATTGCTTTGTAATGAACCAGATATAACAGTAATAATGTTGGTAAAAATTAGTTTTTTGTAACTCTTTTAAAGAAAGTCTCATGCTAATTAGGCCTTTTCATTTTTGAGCGACGAACACATCATTTAGCCTGCATGCACAGGAGGGGGTTATTAGACTTGAATCCTGTGTCTTAGAGAGATAGGAAACCTAACAGCAAGTATTTTAGGAAATCACAGATTGATGTAAATTTTTGTTAAGTTTAAATTGCATTTAAATCCAGGTTTAGCGAATATATTACATTCTTATGTAAACATTGAATGCAATTTCTCAGACTTTGTGGTGCCAGCTATGATCAGGAGGTTGGGCTACTCCCTGCCAACATGTGAGTGTCAAAAACAGTATATAAGAGCTATACTTTGTATTTTAACTGTAGTAATCAAGTTGTATTTCTGGATGATCACTAGTACCTCCAACTTGTGTGTAAAGGTCATTGTCAGGACTCTTGAGCAAATAAACATCACTGCTTGATGATTCTGACTGAGGCCTATTACCTGAAGTATCCTGTGACCAACAAATAAGAGCTTACACTCTAATCCTTTCCCCGTCTATCCTGTGTTGAACCCATTATCTCTGTGTCAATGTTCTGCCTGCTACCCAACAGTCCTGATCCGTAGTATGCAGTCAGGAGGTACCAGCCAGCCCACAGCAAAGAGGCGCTGCGGCAGCTATACCAGCTACCCAGAAGTAAACAGATTTACTTGCTGTTCAAGGAGGCTAGTGTTGGCAGCCAAATTCTCCTACCACTATTGCACAGTTGGCACTCACAATCGACGAGTGTCTGGTGGCAAGGTGACAATAGCAGGAGTGGTTTTAACAGTTAGTTACTGATTGTGAAAGAGAAACCTATATAAACTGTGCAGGAAGAACATCCCTTTATCCTTCTTTCCCCAACAGACTGACTGATGAATTAAGTCCATCCAGTCACACAGGTTATTCTGAAATGACGCCAGTTGGAGTGTTAAATCAGGCATAAGAGAGGATGAGATGTCTGGGTATACCTGTATAATGCTATCAATCTTTTCATGTTTAGTCAACAAGGTCCTTGTTATATTACTACTCTGGATCAGACTCATAGTCACCTTCTCCACAGGGAGCCAACGGTCCCCAACCACTATGGGGAGGACCCACCGGGATAAGTCTTAACTTATGCCCACCTATCATAACGAGGCTACCTCCCCTAGTCCGCCTGCCATTAGTTCCACCATTGTGGAAATATTGAATGGGATATAACCTGTGTTGAGGGGGGGGGGGTAGAAGGGTGGTCATATATTGGTGACTAGGACCTGCGCTTCCTTCACATGTGTCACTCACCAGACTGTGAGTGCTTCTTCCCGTGTGTTTAGGAACCGTGGCCGTCCACCATCCTGAGGGTCTGCGCATGCGCAGCCCTTTCAAAACCTTCAGTACCTGTTCCTTTAACTTAATTGGCTGATCAGGCAACACTCCCTATTTAAAGCACCTTTAAACCTGTCATTCCCCATGAGCCTCTGAAGGTGTTCCTGTGTTTCCTCGTGTATTCAGCGCTGCTGATTCCTGTGGTTTCCAGACCACTTCAACTCTCCTGTGTTTCATCGTGACTGTTAGCTGATTCCTATCCGCTGCCTCCGTGCACTACAGTCTTCAGACCACTTCAACTCTGCTGTGTTTCATCGTGACTGTTGCTGATTCCTATCCGCTGCCTCCGTGCACTACAGTCCTCAGACCACTTCAACTCTCCTGTGTTTCATCGTGACTGTTAGCTGATTCCTATCCGCTGCCTCCGTGCACTACAGTCTTCAGACCACTTCAACTCTGCTGTGTTTCATTGTGACTGTTAGCTGATTCCTATCCGCTGCCTCCGTGCACTACAGTCCTCAGACCACTTCAACTCTCCTGTGTTTCATCGTGACTGTTTGGCTGATTCCTATCTGCTGCCTCCGTGCGCTACAGTTCCAGCTCAGCTCTACTCTCCCGTGTTTCATCGTGGCTGCACCTGCTGGTTGCTATCCGCTACCTCCGTGTACCTGCAGAGTCCTGCTGGCTGCTACTCCTCAGTTCTACTCGTGTCTGCAGCAGCTGATCCACTCTCCGTGCTTCTCAGTGTTCCTGCTGGTCTCTACTCGCCAGTCTGCATCGGATCTGCGCCTCACTGCTTTCATCTCGTCTAGACCATCGCTACTCTTCAGGGTCCTCCAGGAGTCCAGTTCTACATACTACTGCTTCCTGAGTATTTGATCCCCTGCTGGTCTACCTACCTGTGCGCTGCACCTACTTGATTACCGCTTCACCCTCCAGGGACTTCGCATCCTGCCGGCCTCCAGCCGTTCAGGTATCTCTGCACTCCTGTCTGACAGCCTGCTCCTGAACCACGGTATGCATACTTCTCATTGACTGTGCTGGTGTATTGCATATCTTGCTGGACTGAGTTGTTCTCCTCTAGAGCTTACTATCCGCTGAGACTTTTGCCATCATTGACTGTGTTATCTTTTGCCCGGATAGTTTCTATGACTTTGTATTATTGCAGTGCTGTTCAGTCATTACTATATTGTGCATGTCATTGTGGATGAAGTTCAAGGTGCCCGTGTATCCTCTGTATTGCAGTCTCTCCCCGTGCTCCTCCTCACATATATATTCAGTGGTACAACTTGCTAGAGGCAGACCACTGATTCCTGTTTCCAGTGTCACCTGTTCCAGTGTCCTCTCACATAGCAGTGGTACAACTTGCTAACGCAGACCACTGACTTCCCGGATACCTTCACCTGGATCCCATTCCTTCACCCAGACAGCGGTACAACTTGCTAAACGCAGACCGCTGACTCTCATCACCTCCTCATTTCTGTTGGACATTCCTCCTCACTATAGCAGTGGTACAACTTGCTACCGCAGACCACTGACTACCCTCACGTGTCCTTTGTCCATTCAGTTCCTCGTGTATTACTACATATATATTACCAGTGCTGCTAGTCATAGACTTTCCCGAGCATCTCTATCATCTGCTGTCTCCTGTTCCGTGATCACCCCGCTACCAGAGTACCATATTACCACCTATACTGCTCTGGTAAGCTTATCACCTGGTGATCCCTGGGTAAAGACTCCTAGTGCCCGTGACAACATGTGTATGTTGTAACTGCGAAGAATAGCATCTGTCCAGTTATTGTATACATCTATTTGCATTTTTGAGTATACTTTTGCGCTAGGCTTGTGTGGGTGTTCGTGTGTGAGCGCTAATAACACAGGTTCCTCCACCTAGTAGAACTAGAAATAAGTAATACTTTTGTTTCCATAGCAGTGGAGTGCAGGCTGTACCCAGTCAGTTACAGTGGTGTGGTTCAGTGACCTTTGTCCGTGCAATGTGGTTGTTGTGATGTGGTTGCGGTTCGTGGAACCGGATTGTACTTATGCATTGAGTTGGACGTGGAATGGGTACAAAATGTGAGTAATGTTAAGGATGTTTGGGGTGAGGGAGGGTGAGTAGTAAAGTGGGAGGAAGAGGTGAGAGTGTGACGTATATGGACAGATATGATGGGTTTGTAGAATGAGTGTGTTCAGGGGAGAATGTCAGGTGAAATTGGTGGTTGAAAGTGAGGTAGGAGAGATACGCAGAATAATAATGCATGATGGTTTAGGGGTTAGCACTTCTGCCTCCCAGCATGTACTAGTAGGTTAATTGGCTGCTATCAAAATGAACCCTAGTTTCTCTCTCTGTCAGTGTGTGTGTATGTTAGGGAATTTAGACTGTAAGCTCCAATGGGGCAGGGACTGATGCAAGTGAGTTCTCTGTGTAGCGCTGCAGAATTAGTGGCGTTCTATAAAGAGCTGCTTCTGATGAATGTGTGAGATAAGTCGGACAATGTAGGCATAGTATTAGGAAGTGGGGGCTAAGGTTGTGTTTGTGATGACTAATGGGCGTGAGCACAATGTAGTCAGCGGCTGGCATACTGTATATACAGCTGTGATAGCGTATAGGAAGGAGGGGTTGAGAATAGGTAGCAGGGCCAAGAGTACAGATGGAAATCACTTTAAAAGGTAGTGAACATTTAATGGTGAAGGACAGAAGGAAGATGAAGATGGAGGGTAAAAGTAACACTTAGGTTAAATTCGGAAATAGAACTTATGGTGAAGGTGGCGGTAAGATATAATGATACACTTAAATAGGGAGGTAAAAGTAGGGTATGGATAGAAAATAGATAAGAGATGATAGATAAGGGCGAAAATTAGACATAAACCGAAAAGTTAAATAGGACTGGAGATAAAATTAGGTAAACGTGGAAATGGGATAGAGAAAGTAGAGAGTAATATTCACAGAAACAACTAAACAAATAAAGGTCAAAGGGGCGTATTCAATTGTTCCTCTGGCCGCCGGAAAAACAAGCGCGTTAAAACTATTACCGTTTATATGGTAATTACTCGCTGAATTTCAGCTCGCAGCTCCCTGAGCTGCGAGCTGAAATTCAGCGAGTAAATTACCGTATGAACGGTATTTATGCGCAATATTACCGTATAAACGGTAATAGTTTTAACGCACTCGTTTTTCCCGCGGCCGGAGGAACAATTGAATACGCCCCAAAAAGTCTAAAAAAAAACCTAGATCAGAATAAAACAGATGGTAGTGGTTCAGATGAGATAGGGTAGAAATAGGTGAAATCTATAGTGTGCAAAAGAAGAATGCAGGTAGACAGAGCAATTGTAAAATAAAAATAGCTGTAGATAGGTGGATATATAGAAAATAATAAATAAATAAATATATATATATATATATATATATATATATATATTAAAATAGAGACAGAAATAAATAATAAAATAAAAAATAAATAGTAAAAGCAGCAAAAAAAATTATTATTATTCATTTTTGTTTATTGGACACCACAAAATGTCTGCAGCGCTGTACAGGAACAAACAATAGTACAGTACAAGGTAAAACACCATGGTACAATTAACAATTAACACTATAACTCAGGTAGCTCAAAGCACAGATAAAAAGAAAGCTTAAAGGGTGAAGGTGAGGGATATTCAGCACAATCTGGAAACCTGTGCCCAATAGGGTTAAGAGCCACTGAAAGGTGCAGAGAAAAGCAAGAGTGGAGTCAGTGGGCAAGAAGGAGGTGGGCAGAGTAGCAGAAGAGCAAAATGTAAAGGTTTCAAATGACTATCTCCCATTATTATTATTATTATTATTAATTTTTATTTATAGGGCGCCACAAAGTATCCGTAGCGCCGTACAAGGACAAACAATGGCACAGTACAAGGTGAAACAGCACAGTACAAGTAACAGTAAGCACTATAACTCTGGGGGCTCAGGCACAGCATGAAAGAGAGGGAGGGAGGGGAAAAGTGAGTACAGGCAGGTAACTATGGCCCAAGAGGGTGGGCACGGATGACAGGTTGAGAGTCACTGAGGGGAGCAGAGAGAAGCGAGAGGAGACAGAAGGTAGAGGGACTGAGAGGAGGTGAGCTGAGTAGCTGGAGAGCGCAGTTAAAAGTGATGGAAACAGAAGGTAGGAGAGCCCTGCTCAAAGGAGCGAACAATCTAAAGGGAGGGGAAGACAGACAGACACATGGATGAGACGGAGAGACGGGAGGAAGGGGGAGAAGGGAAGAAGGGATGAGAAAGAGAGGTAGCCGACCGGTGGGAGTTTAGGCATGAGACTGGAAGGCTTTAAGGAAAAGGTGGGTTTTTAATGTTTGTTTGAAAGAGGACAGATTAGGGAAAGTTCTGATGGAGCGGGGGAGCTTGTTCCAATGGAGGGGAGCGGCGCGGGAGAAGTCTTGGATACGTGCGTGAGAGGAGGTAATCAGAGGGGAAGAGAGGCGACGATCGTTGGACGATCGCAGTGAGCGGGAGGGAGTGTGAATAGAGATAAGGTTAGAGATTTAGGGAGCAGTGGAGTTGGCGAGGGCCTTGTAAGTCAGAGTGAGGAGCTTGAAAAGGATTCTGTAGGGGAAGGGGGGGAGTCGAGGATGACACCTAGGCAGCGGAGTTGGGGAACAGGGGAGATAGATGAGTTGTCAACAGTGATGGAGAGGTCAGAGGGGAAGGAGGTACGAGAGGAAGGAAAGACAATGAGTTCAGTTTTAGCAAGATTGAGTTTAAGAAATCTAGAGGACATCCAGGAGGAGATGGCAGAGAGGCATGCGGATACCCTGCAAAGAAGGGAGGGAGAGAGATCAGGAGAGGAAAGGTAGAGTTGAGTGTCATCAGCATAAAGGTGGTACTTGAGGCCGAAGGAGCTGATGATTGCACCCAGAGAAGAGGTGTATAGTGAGAATAGTAAGAGTCCAAGGACAGAGCCCTGAGGGACACCGACTGGAAGGGAGGAAGAAGGGGAGAGAGAATCAGAGGTGGAAACAGAGAAGGAACGGTCGGCAAGGTAAGAGGTGAACCAGGAGAGGACGGTACCGGAGAGGCCAATGGACTGAAGGGTGTGAAGCAGGAGGGGGTGGTCAACGGTGTCAAAGGCCGCTGAGAGGTCGAGGAGAATCAGGAGGGAGTAGGGGCCCATGGCTTTAGCCGAGAGGAGATCGTTCGTAACTTGAGCCAGGGCAGTTTCAGTTGAGACAATCAGGAACTCTGAAGTAGTAACGGAAGCAGCGGATAGGAATCAGCTGAGTGCAGGCACGATGAACACAGGAGAGTTGAAGTGAGAGTTGAAGTGAGCAGGAACTCTGTAGTAGTAACGGAGGCAGCGGATAGGAATCAGCTGAGTTAGAGTGGTCTGGCAACCACAATAGCAGTAAACAGGAATCAGCAGAAGCTGAATACACGAGGAACACAGGAACACCTTCAGAGGCTCATGGGGGATGAGACTTCAAGATCAGGCAACCAGGTAATGATCACAGGTGGTTTAAATAGGGAGGGTTGCCTGATCATCCAATCAATTAAAAGCAACAGGTATTGAAGGCTTGATAAGGGCTGCACATGCGCAGACCCTCAGGATGGCGGACGGCCACGGTTCCTGAACACACGGGAAATGGCACTCACAGTCCGGTGAGTGACAGTACCCCCCCTTTTAAAGGTGGGCACAGAACACCTGGAACCGGGTTTGTCCGGAAACTTGGAATAAAACTTCTTAAGAAGAGCTGGAGCGTTGAGATCTTCTGCTTTGATCCATGACCGCTCTTCAGGACCAAAGCCCTTCCAATGAACGAGGAAACGAAGAACTCCTCGCGAAATTTTTGCATCCAAAACGTGAGTAATCTCAAAGTCCTCCTCTTGATGAATTTGAACTGGCCGAGGTGCTGAAGGAGGGACCGAGAAACGGTTGATGATAAGAGGTTTGAGCAAAGACACATGGAAGGCATTGGAAATACGAAGGTTCTTAGGTAGTAGAAGTTTGAAACAAACTGGATTTATCACTTGAATGATCTTATATGGCCCAATAAAACGAGGAGCGAACTTCATAGATGGGACCTTCAAACGAATATTTTTGGTTGATAACCACACGCGATCTCCGATTTTCAGTGGTGGAATAGCCCGTCTCTTTTTATCTGCAAAAGACTTATATCTGGCAGATGTTTTCTTTAAGCAGGTTTTGACCTGAGACCAAATATTTTTGAAGGTCTAACAAACAGTCTCTACAGCAGGAACTTGGGTGGGAGGGAGGGCAGGAAATTCCGGAAAAGACGGATGGTGACCGTAAACCACAAAGAATGGAGTTTTAGAAGATGACTCATGATACATGTTGTTATGAGCGAATTCAGCCCATGGAAGCAAATCTACACAGTTGTCTTGGTTGGCTGAAGAGAACATCCTTATAAAAGTCTCAAGATCTTGATTGACCCTTTCGGTTTGTCCGTTTGATTGAGGATGGTAGGAGGATGAGAGTGATAATCGGATACCCAAGGTCTTACAGAGGGACCGCCAGAATCTGGAAACGAATTGTACTCCTCGATCTGAAACAATCTCGGAAGGACATCCATGAATACGGAAGATTTCTTTGATGAAATAATTAGCCAGAGTAGATGAAGAAGGTAAACCGGTCAAAGGAACGAAATGTGCCATCTTCGAAAATCTGTCCACCACTACCCAAATAGTATTGCAGTTTTTACTAGGAGGAAAATCAGTAACAAAGTCCATACTAATATGGGTCCACGGCTTGGAAGGAATGGGTAGTGGTTGAAGCAAACCCGCTGGAGTTCTGCGGGGAGTCTTAAACTGGGAACACAAATCACACGCAGCCACAAAATCTTTGACATCTTTCCTCATAGAAGGCCACCAGTAACTTCAAAAAAGAATTTCAAAGGTCTTGCGTTCACCAGAGTGTCCAGAAAAATGAGAAGAGTGAAACCACGAAAGGATTTTCTTCCTAAGAGCAGGAGGCACGAGGGTTCTCCCAAATGGTAGCACCTTAGTGGAAGAAGCAGCCAGAGAAACACATTTGGGGTCTAATATAGAGTGGTTGGGACCATCTTCAACGTCTGAGGACGTCACAAACGCTCGAGATAGGGCGTCTGCTTTTTTATTTTTTGCAGCTGGTTTGAAGGTTATGATTAGTTCAAAACGAGAAAAGAAAAGAGACCATCTTGCTTGACGAGGATTCAAACATTTAGCAGACTGTAAAAATTACAAATTTTTATGAACAGTAAAAATTGTCACAGGATGACGAGCTCCCTCCAACAAATATCTCCATTCCTCTAATGCTACTTTTATAGCCAGCAACTCCTTGTCCCCGATGGTATAATTCTTCTCCGCAGGCAGAAGACCCCGAGAGTAAAAGGCACAAGGATGGAATTTTTGTTGCTCCGATCTTTGGGAGAGAATGGCTCCTAAACCAACATTAGAGGCATCTACCTCTAGGAAGAAGGGAAGCGTCACATCAGGCTGTCGAAGAACAGGAGCAGAGGAGAAGGACTCTTTGAGAAACTGGAAAGCTTGAAGAGCCTCAGAGGACCATTGTTTAGTATTGGCCCCTTTACGAGATAGGGCCACAATAGGTGATGCAATCGAGGAAAAATCTTGAATGAAGCGTCTATAGTAATTGGCAAAACCTAAAAAACGCTGAATTGCACGAAGAGTAGTTGGCTGAGGCCAATGTAACACAGCATTCACCTTTTCTGGATCCATCTGAAGACCAACTCCGGAGACAATATATCCCAGAAATGGAATCTGGGGCAACTCGAATTAACATTTTTCTAATTTGCAGAATAATGAATTTTTCCGGAGTCTGGAAAGGACCTCTGCCACATGTTGATGATGAGAAGGCAGGTCCTGCGAAAAGATCAATATGTCGTCCAGATAGACGACGACACAAACATATAACAAGTCCCGGAAGATCTCATTAATGAAACCCTGGAAAACAGCGGGGGCATTACATAACCCGAAGGGCATTACTAAATATTCATAATGCCCGTCTCTGGTGTTGAAAGCTGTCTTCCATTCGTCACCGGACCTGATTCAAATTAAATTGTAGGCACCACGAAGATCCAACTTGGTAAAGATCCGGGCTCCCTTGATACGATCAAATAACTCAGTAATTAATGGAATGGGATACTGATTTTTGATAGTTATGGCGTTAAGTCCACGAAAATCTATGCAGGGGCGTAATGACCCATCCTTCTTTTTTACGAAGAAAAACCCTGCTCCAGCGGGAGAGGTAGAAGGTCGAATAAATCCTCGCTGGAGATTCTCTTGGATGTATTCAGATGTAGCTCGAGTTTCAGGTAACGAAAGTGGATACACACGTCCCCTGGGAGGAGTCTTGCCAGGTTGAAGATCAATCGGACAGTCCCATGAACGATGAGGAGGAAGACGTTCAGACTGAGTTTTATAAAATAGATCGGCAAAAGAAGCATACTGAGGAGGAAGTCCCGGTGAACAAGGTGAAATGGAGGATTGCTATATTTTGAGAGGAACGACTTGAGAGAGGCAACGATGATGACATTCAGGCCCCCAAGACGTAACTTGAGGAGTGTGCCAGTCAATCTGAGGAGAGTGACGTTGAAGCCATGGAAGGCCTAATACAATCGGACTGGTAGTAACAGGGAGAATTAAAAATGAAATTTCTTCCTGGTGTAATACACCAATTTGAAGGGTTACTGGAGACGTACTCTGGGTGATGAGACCATTAATAATGCGTGATCCATCGATAGCAGTCACAGTAATAGGAATTTTCAAAGTAATCACTGGTAGGGACCATTGATTCACGAGGGATTTAGAAATAAAATTTCCTGCAGCTCCAGAGTCAATAAGTGCTTGGGACTTAAAGGATTTGGTAGCAAAGGAAACTGTAACATCAAAAGCACAAACTTTTAATTTCGTAGAACATGGAGAGAACTCCAGGGACCCTAACTTCACCTCTCCAGAACTGGTTAGGGCCTGGCTTTTCCCGATATTTTAGGGCATGAATTGAGCATATGAGTAGAATCAGCACAATAAATACAAAGTCTATTTTTTACTCTTCGGTCCCTCTCCTCTGAAGTTAATTTGGAGCGACCTATCTCCATGGGTATCGCCGGAGATGAAACTGGGCGAACTTGAGGGCTTGAACGAAGAGGTGCTTTAAATTAAGTTGTTTTTTCAGACTCTCTTTCACGAAATCTCATGTCTACACGGTGGCAAAGAGAAATCAAATCTTCTAGAGAATTAGGTAATTCTTGAGTAGTCAGTGCATCTTTAATTTTATCAGAAAGCCCCTGCCAGAAGGCGGCAATTAACGCTTCAGTGTTCCACTGAAGTTCAGAGGCTAATATCCGAAATTGAATGACGTACTTGCCTACAGTACGAGAACCCTGACGTAGACGGAGGATGCTGGATGCAGCGGAAATAACACGACCAGGTTCATCAAATACACTTCGAAACGTGGAAATAAATTTGGCACTATCCTGTAATAATGGATCATTTCTTTCCCACAGAGGGGAAGCCCATGCGAGAGCTTGTCCGGAAAACAAGGAAATGAGATAGGCCACTTTGGAACGATGAGTAGAGAAATTGTGAGATTGAAGCTCAAAATGAACTGAGCATTGATTTAGAAAACCCCTGCATGTTTTGGGGTCTCCATCATATTTTGAAGGAGTAGGCAGGTGTAGCGTGGAAGCAGTAGACACCTGGGATGACACTGGGGAAACGGAGGAAGGCACAGGAGCATCAACAGTAGCTGTGATATTTTGCACAGATGTTCTTTGGGAGGCTAACGCCTGGCAACATTGCAGCAAATGTTGTTGACGAACATCCTGTTGTTCAATATGGGTAACCAGATACTGCAGCATCTCTTTAGCTGTAGGTTCCGCGCCTGGGTCTGTCATGGCCTGATCTTACTGTCACGGGCACTAGGAGTCTTTGCCCAGGATATCACCAGATGATGGACTTACCAGAGTAATATAGCTGGTATTATGGTTCTCTGGTAGCAGGGTGACAACGGAACAGGAGAAACAGCATATGGTGAGAGAATGCTCAAGGAAAGTCTATGACTAGCAGCAACTGGTAATGAGTAGATGAATGTACACGAGGATCCAGATGGACAAGGAAACGTGAGGAGAGTCAGTGGTCTGCGTATAGCAAGTTGTACCACTGCTATAGTGAGAAGGAATGTCCAGGAGTAGCGAGGAGGTAGTAAGAGTCAGCGGTCTGCGTATAGCAAGTTGTACCGCTGTCTATAGTGAAGGAATGGAATCCAGGTGAAGGAAGGTAACGGGGAAGTCAGTGGTCTGCGTGTAGCAAGTTGTACCACTGCTATGTGAGAGGATACTTGAAACTGGTGTCACAGGGAACAGGAGTCAGTGGTCTGCATCAGCAAGTTGTACCACTGCTATATATATGTGAGGAGGGACACGAGGAGATGAATGTAAAGCAGAGTATACACGGGGCACACAGAACTTGATCCCACGATGATATCCACAATACAACAATAACTGACCAGCGCTGCTAGAAGTATACAAAGTCTCAATAGCAATCCAGGCAATAGAAAACAAAGTCAATGGTAACAATAGCTTCAGTGGATAGGAGGCTCCGGAGAAGAACACAACTCAGTCCAGATGGATATGCAATACAAAAGCAAAGTCAATGGAAAGTATGCATACCGCGGTTCAGGAGAGCAGGCTGTCAGAGCGACGTGCAGGGATACCTGAAGGCTGAAGGCCGGCAGGAGGAGAGACCACTGGAGGGTGGAAGCGGTAATTAGGTTGGTGCAGCGCACGGCAGGTAATCCAAAATCAAAGAAGCAATACTCAGGAAGCAGTAGTAAGTGAAACTGGAAACATGATGAACACGGGAGAGTTGAGACGGTCTGGTATCCAGTAGTAGTGGTAACGGAGGCAGCGGAGAGCTGACACGATAAACACGGGAGAGTTGAGACAATCAGGAACTCTGAAGTAGTAACGGAAGCAGCGGATAGGAATCAGCTGAGTGCAGGCACGATGAACACAGGAGAGTTGAAGTGAGCAGGAACTCTGTAGTAGTAACGGAGGCAGCGGATAGGAATCAGCTGAGTGCAGGCACGATGAACACAGGAGAGTTGAAGTGAGCAGGAACTCTGTAGTAGTAACGGAGGCAGCGAATAGGTATCAGCTGAGTGCAGGCACGATGAACACAGGAGAGTTGAAGTGGTCTGGCAACCACAATAGCAGTAAACAGGAATCAGCAGAAGCTGAATACACGAGGTACACAAGAACACCTTCAGAGGCTCATGGGGAATGAGACTCCAAGATCAGGCAACCAGGTAATGATCACAGGTGGTTTAAATAGGGAGGGTTGCCTTATCATCCAATCAATTAAAAGCAACAGGTATTGAAGGCTTGATAAGGGCTGCACATGCGCAGACCCTCAGGATGGCGGACGGCCACGGTTCCTGAACACACGGGAAATGGCACTCACAGTCCGGTGAGTGACATAGTCCTTATCACGCGCCGTGTGTTCAGGCAGCGCACCTGACACCCGGCAGACTTACCTCTCATCGGCGCTCCACTTCCCGCTGGGCGCCGCCATCTTGGATTCAGGTCTGCGCATGCGCAGACCCTGCGATTACTCTAATTCCCCTGCTCTCTGCTGATTGGCCCTTCTCCTTGGCGGCAAGTTTAAAAGGCACCTCCTCTCTATCTTCAGTGCCTGTTCTTTGAGTTACCTTCTGGTGATAGAAGTGGCTTCCTGTTACTTTCCAGCTATTTACCTCCATTCTGGACTGCAGAGCTGACGCTGATCTTCGGACATCTCCACTACATTTGTCTTCAGAGCTGACGCTCATTCTCCTGAACTTTCACCACATAGTGGTCTGCAGAGCTGACGCTCACTCTACTGAACTCTCCGCCACATAGTGGCCTGCAGAGCTGACGCTCATCTCCAGACATCTCCTCTATATTTGTCTTCAGAGCTGACGCTCATTCTCCTGAACTTTATACCACATAGTGGTCTGCAGAGCTGACGCTCACTCTACTGAACTCTCCACCACATAGTGGCCTGCAGAGCTGACGCTCATCTCCGGACAACTCCTCTACATTTGCCTTTAGAGCTGATGCTCATTCTCCTGAACCTTACACCACATAGTGGTTTACAGAGTTACACCGATCTGCATTATCTTCATTGCCATTACTTATTGTATTGACCATCCTTCCTACGGTACTACTGCCTGTAGTCTTCCCAGGGACTTCCGTACAGTGCTCTAGTAGGGACCGCGACTTGCGAGGTAGACGCAGCTAAGCCCATACCGCTTTGCGGGCGGTTCCTGGTGAACACCGTCTCCTCGTTAGACTCCGCACCCTGTTGGAGTAGTGCCAAACTGTTCGAATCTCTTGGTTTCGCTACATCTGCCGAGTCTCCTCGTAAGAACCGTGACAGTCCTCACACAGGGGTGTAGGAACCAGGAAGGCAGTTGCCCCCCTATGATTTCTGTTGAGTTGGTAAAGACTGTGTTTTGCCCCCCCACCCCATGCACTTCTACAGAAAAGCCTTCATGCTACTTTCTGAAGTCATGGTATCTGTTCCAGTGTCGAACTCGGGCATGAAGGGCCCACCGGGGAAACCAATGACTGAGGCGAACCTAATACCATGTAGTGCTGTAAAGGCGGTGTTAGGGGGCCTGGTGCACATATGTCAGGGCATTATCATTTTAGACAATTACACAGGCAAAATTGTGTGCACTATTGTTAGGTGCATGCAGTTCTGCCTTCACAAGCAGTACAGTATGAAGTGAGACATACCTCTAAACTGTCCTAGTAGTCGGACTAAATCCTGACTAATCCCAAATTCTGGACTGCCCCACCAGATTCAGGACAGTTGGCAGACTGTCATGCTCTCTACTACCTGACTTGTCACTTTCACCACCTGTGGCTGTTGGTTTCTTTAGATCAGTTGCTGCTTGTCTGGATCCTTGGAGGCCCTATTTAAAAAATAAATGGGTACATGAAATTTAAAAAACGCCAACCATCCCCAGCATTAAATCAATAGCCCCCACATTTACTAATTAGGCCTCTCTCAAGCCCCATCATTAAAGTAATAGTACTCACATTTCATAAATAGATCTATTTCTCTCTAACCAACCCCAACATTAAATTAATAGTATTCCCAATTAATAAATCAACCAATTACCCTCCATCCAAACAGCCTGAGCAGTAAATTAATAGCATTTACGTTTAATATAACCATTTCCCACGACCATCCCGGGCATTAAATAATTAATATTCATATTTAATAAATAGCTCTCCTCCCAGAAATCAGCCCCACATTCAATTATTGACCCAAACCACCCCAGCATTAAATTAAAGGTCCCATTACCCCATCTTAATTTAATAGGCCCCACCAATAAATTAAATTGCCCCACTATAAAATAAAATTTCCCCACTATCACCACACAAATAAAATAGCATCCATTAAATAATTAGCCACCACCTACCTTCCACCCATGTACTATTAAGACAGCCCCCCATTCTCTCCCACATCATAGCAGCCCCCTCCCTATAGCTTTCTCTGTGTAGGCCCCCTCCATATAGTTTTCTCTGTGCAGCACCCCATCCCTATAGTTTGGAATAGCTAGCCCCCCTCCCTATAGTTTAGCATAGGCAGCCCCCTCTCTTACCTTCAGTTGCTCTGACCAGCGGCACTCCTCACATCAGGCAGACAGGAAGTGAAGTGAGACTTCCTGTCTACCGCACAGTACTGTGGGACCACATATAGCAACAGGCAATCTTGCGATTGGCTGCTTGTTGCTGTCCACTGACCACCAATGCTTTTGGTGACCCCCCTCTCACTCCTCCCATCCGCGCGTAAAACAAAAACGAGCTGCTCACTGCTCCCCCCCACTAACGAAGGGGGTGGGATTATCAAGCATTGGGGCCCACCGGGGAATATCCCTACACCCCGGCGGGACAGTCCGACGCTGATCGGTTCTAACATAGTAATATAGCAACATAGTTGATGAGGTTGAAAAAATATACCAGTCCATCAAGTTCAACCTATTTGGATGTCTTGCAATCCCTCTCTTATATTTGAAATTGATCCAGATAAAGTAACCACCAATCTGTTTCAATGGGGGAAAATTCTCCAGATCCAATATTGCAGTCCTATTCCTCCCTGGATCCACTACTGTCCTTCATTTTAATTAACATTCGTAACCCTGGATACCCTTTTCTGCAAAAAAATTGTCTAACCCTTTCTTAAACATATCAATTAAATATAGCATCGCAACCTTCCCTGGCAGTGAATTCCATATCTTAACTGCCCTTACTGTAAAGAACCCCTTCCTTTGCTGGTTTTGAAACTTCCTTTCTTCTAACCTTAGGGGTTGACCGTGTGCCCTGTGTACAGTCCTAGGGGTAAAACGTTGCTATGACAATTCTCTGTATTGACCCTTAATGTATTTGTACAAAGTAATCATTCCCCATTTTAGAAGCCTTTTTTTCTAAAGTAAACATGCCTAAACTGGCTAACCTTTTTTCATAACTTAATGAATCCATGGCCATAATCAATTTTGTCACCCTTCTCTGAACCTTTTCTGGTTCCAAAATGTCCTTTTTATGGAGTGGTGCCCAGAACTGTAATCTGTATTCAAGATAAGGTATTAACAATGATATATTTAGTGGCAAAATTACATGGTCTTCCTATCTATGCCCCTTTTTATGCATGCCAATATTTTATTGGCCCTTGCAGCAGCCGCTTGACATTGTGAAACTTAAATTATAGATTGTCTTAATATAACTACCAAATGTTCTTTAATATAGATAGCCTTAGTATAGATTTAAAATAGATTGATTGATTTGTTTATTTAAAAAACTCTAAGGACCAGATTTACTAAGCTGCAAGTTTGAAAAAATGGGGATGTTCCCTATAGCAACCAATTAGATTCTAGCTATCATTTTGTAGAAGATACTAAATATATGAAAGCTAGAATCTGATTGGTTGCTTGGCAACATGCCCACTTTTTCAAACCCGCAGCTTAGTAAATCTAGCCCTAAGTGTTTTGTTTGTAAACATTTAATAAATAACTTGTATTGATAATGATCACTATTCACTTTGCTTTTACCCTGAATTTTGAGATTAGGCTGTCAATGAAATCTGAATAAAAACTAGGTTAATGACATTTTTAAGATGAACAATTGAATTTATCTATCTCTCTAACAGTTATTGTACTATTTGGTAATTAATATTAATAATATTTATTTAATAATGTATCAATACATTTTGGACAACCCCTGAAATACTGACAAAAATTGACTTAGAATTGGGAGTCTTTGTATATCTACAGTCACTCTTACAACTGTCGTAAAATGAAATACCAAATTCAAAAAAAAGGGGCTCCAGGCGCTATAGTAGTCTTTGGGCCTCTGCTCCCCCATGAAAATTTTTGCCCTCACATATGACATTATGCCTATAACAGGATAGCAGACCTCTACTGCAAAAATGCTTACTTACAATTAGTTTTTTTTTGTAGCTGTAAATAAAGCTACCTTGTTTATTTTCATCATCAAGACCGCTATCATTATTACTTCGACTTGAACACTTATGCACTGCTATCCTTCTTGTACCTACTATGCATAAACTGTGTTGTTGTGAAACCTATATATGAAGGCGCTTGTGCTTTCCTATTTACTCTTGAGGACCTGAAGAGAAAGACATAATGCATTTCTGAATTTCGATAACATCAGGTAGCAGAGCCCAAAGTAATTCCAAGGTAGGCTCCAGTGGGAAATGCACCTACAACACGCACCAGGCTAGCTGGGTGCTAATGGTGAAAAACAGTGATTAATTATAACTCAGTTATATACATTATCAACATTTTGGCCCTCTTCCAGCACATTTATCAAGACCTGAGGTTATATATAATTCTTTATTTTAACACTGATGGCAGGGGAGTGTATGTGGTTTGTCACAATAAAAGTTCAAGCAAAAATATCTTTATGACACACTTGTACTTTCTTATATGTTTAGAAGAGGACACCCATAGTAATAATTTGTATCACAACAGGACAAATATTATAGTGTTCATGGACATATCCATTTTAAATTATTTTCCTTGCATACACTACAGGTGTTGAATTCACCTGCCTTTACATTTTGTATTTCAATAACACAGTGTATTAAAATGGTACATTGGGTGGTGAGTGGCGAAGCTCAATATAGTTATATATCACTGTTTTAGAAGACACCTGGATGTAAAGTCATTTATGCTTTGTATCAATTGTTTACTCAATTTGTTTTCTTGTTTACTGAGCAGCAAATTTCTATAATATTGTGGCGTTTCCAAAGATAAATATTTGTATGCAAAATGTCACCACTGTAAAACAAATCCTTTACTTTACAATTTGCCTACAGCTACAAATATAATGCATTGTGTTGCTTTTCTGCATGTCAATGTTTCTTGTTGTTTGCAAAAATCAGTGATGTTCTGTAACCAATAACAATCAATCAGTCTAATGTATCTGTCTAATTTAGCCAGGCTAGTTAAGGTGGATAACTCAATGGCTTATACACAGTAGGCTACAACACATTAGTCTTTGTGTAGCTATTTTCTCTTGTTCCTTTATTGAAAACATTCATTTTAAAAACTATTACTACATTTATTTATTTTTAAAAACTTGTTTGGCAAAGTTTATCACAAACATGTATAATATACCATAGTGGTGCTCTTTAAGGAAACCCAAAGTAGCAGAGACGCAGAGCAAAATGGTATTGTTGTATTCCCGTGCCTTGGGTTAGATTTGTATAGATTTCCATCAATGTGTATTGCTCTGCAGAACAAGATGATGATGTCTGCAAAGGACCAGAATGGTGCATTGGCCATTAGGAGGAATTGGATGGATGGAAAAAAAAGGACTTTCCTTGTTAAGAACAAAATAAACACACCAGTGGACTTAGTTTTGCAGAGCTGTGCAAAATTGAGATTTAATTTAGTGGAGCGAGATTGTTAAAATGATATGTTTTGAATTTTTAGGAGTGTTGTTTCTTTGTGTAATGACACCTAGCTATTTTCACTCTGCAAAGCCATTTGAATTTTAGCTATGCTGGTGGAGATCAGGCCTTGTCATATACTTTCAATGTGGCACAATTTGCACCTTCCATTTGCACTTCAACACGTATCACATCAAGTGACACGTGTTGAAGTGCAACATCACATATATATATCACATCAAGTGTATTTCTAAGTGCCCTTTGCAAAAATGTTTTCAAAAAATTCTAACATACAAAGTGATTCATGTGATAAGATCAGTTATGATGTCCCCTGTTGAAGTCATATAATTGGATGAACGAAAGTAAATTGGTTTAATATTGTTTAGCCATGCAAATGCGATCCGTACGCTACGTAACACGTGGCGTGGTGCGTTCGCACGGTAAAATACGCACGCACACACTTGCATTATAACATTTAGTTATTTATATAATTCATATTCATATTGGTTCCGTTACACTGTAATTTAGGAGCAGATAGTATTTGGTTTATTATTAGTCTATATATATATATATATATATATATATATATATATATATATATATATATAGTGATTATATGTACACTTCAGTGATATTCAAGGTTCAGGTTATAGGAAAGGTACCAAGCCTGGTGTCATATTAAAGCCCTATTCATCAGCAGCTTTCCGGTGCAGTCGGCGAAGAGATAGCACATCGCATACTTTAGTTATTGATATTAGAGAATAAACCTTTGTATGATGCTGGCTATGAAAGGAGCAGACCCCCTGGAGAGACGACCCCCTCCTTTGGATTCCTTAGATTGAATCAGCCTATGATCTGTTTACCCTGAACCCACCCAACGTCTGGACCTATAGAAGCAAGCTACGTCATCTCTATTGTTCACAATGAAACACTGACTGTATATATTATAGCTGCATCCCCCACCAGCCCCAGTCACTTCTGAGACAGTATTCTAAGCAGATATACTGTCCATTGGGTCCCGTGGTTGCGCAGCGAGCGCAATGCGATAAGAGCGCGGTATGTATGTATGTAACTTTTGGTATTGGCTGTACTGTACTGTATCATAATATAATAATGTATTGAATTGTTGACTATTTACATCTGTTAAAATCAATCACTTTGTGCGTTAGAAACACAATACAATCGCTTGGGCAATGCTTATTTGAAAACGATAGAATTACTTTAATAATTTGGGGGCTCTTGAGTTAGTAGGTTACGTTGCCGGAAGGTATGCAACGCTGACGGAATTCGGTTCCTCAACAAAGGGTGGATATTGACGGTCGCGTCTCATATGGGAAAGAACGCAATGTGTTCAAAACCTGTTGTCCATTTTGTGTTGAGAAGCCGAATGTCCGTAGTTGCGTAATCTGAAGGAATGCTAACTAGAATCTAGGGACAAGAAAGAAAAATGTTTCTTTTTATTGTCGTTTTGCGTTTTAAAGGGTATTGCATTGCCTAGTGTATGTGTGCTTCCTGTTTAGCGTGTATGAACTTCCGGTATTGTTACCACGTGTTTAAACAATCATGTTCATAGTCTGTTATATATGTAACATAGTCTACATATGTGTTAATATGTTCATAGTCTGTTATATAAGCATTTGTTAAAACCTCTGTAAAACTACCATTGATTGGGAAATCTATTGTCTGTGCAGAAAACAAAAGGTTGTATGTGAATGGTATGCATAAAGATAAGAGAAGAGTTTGCATACTGTTGAAAAGAGATAGATAACGGAAGAATTTGCATACTGCTGAAGACAGACAAAGAGGTGATTTACTATTGAAAAGACAGAGATATCGGTTGCTGCCTGACCAGGGGGACTGGATGGTTGTGTTTGAAATAAGAACAATTTAATAGGTAGTATGTGGATTTTTTATGTAACATACGGTGCAGTTTAATAAGTAGTATGTGGATTTTTTATGTAACATACGGTGCAGTTTAATAGGTAGTATGTGAATTTGTAATGAACATACGGTGTTATAGGTAATATACAGTATTCTAAGCTGTATAGGGTATGGGAATAGGTAGTATACAGGGTATACGGTGATATTGGTAGTATGTGAATTTGTATGTAGCATACGGTGTTATAGGTAATATACAGTATTCTAAGCTGTATATGGTGTGGGAATAGGTAGTATACAGGGTATACGGTGATATGGTAGTATGTGGATTTTTTTATGTAGCATACGGTGTATTGAAGAAGCACATGATTTAAATAAGTAGTATACAAGGTATACAGTGAAAAGAGACTTTGTGGTAGAGTCCAGGGTATCGAGGAGCTGATAGCCCTTTAGTCTGCAATGATATTTCTGTGTTAGGAGGTGTGTGGGCGTAGCCTGTGAAACCATCCATGGATAAAAATCTCTAGTAGGTTCTGTTTGAAACCTACTAGTAGGTCAAAATGACCAAGGATTGTGAAAGACCTTTCCCAAACATGGGTAGTTTTGAGTCAGAGGTGTTAAATATTGTTAGAGATAAAGTGCGGTTGATTAAATCAACAAAAACAAGAATTGAACATGATAGCTGTTTAAAATTGTGGCAACAAGAAGGGTACACGTGGCAAGGAAGCGCGTGTTCAGCGGAAGTAAGCGTACCGGAAACAATCATTCCGGAAGTGTGCGTTGCAAAGTGTGGCGAACTGAGCGCAAACACGCCCCTGACAAATTCGGTCGGGGCGGATAGTACAGCCAATACCAAAAATGTGAAAACTGTAACTAGTAACTTGTATGTTGTTTTAAGTAATGTTAAAAGTAATGTTTAAGGACAAAGAAAAGGAATGATCCCACCAGCAGGGGCAGCGGCTGAAAGTGGTGAGAATAATGTAACGGTTAACACAGGGGAAGACATCCATTGTACTGCAGCAGCAATTTCAGCAACTAGTCATAGTGATTTGGTAGACTTACATCCTGTCTGCACTACAACAGTTCCCAATGGGAAAGCGGACAGAGATGGTGATGTTAAAGTTCCAATGGATGGCCTCAGGGAAAACTTGAAAAGAAGGGTGCAAACTTCATTACCAAACTGGAGAGGAATCACTGTAAGTGCTCTCAGGGAGTCAGTTATAGGACATGATAAAAGTATAAATGAACAGAAAGAGACACTAAGTGATAGGGTAATGATGGTATGTATCCCAGCACTAGAGGGACTGCACACACGACCACCAGCATACAACCCACATAACAGGAAACCCAGAATAGTGAGATGTTACAATTGCAGAGAAGAAGGACACATTAGGAGAGATTGTAAAAAAGGAAGAGAAACAACATGAGTTGAGGAAGTGTTTTCAATGCAATAAAATAGGACACCTAGCAAAACATTGTGCAGACATGACAGGGACGTGCTTCTACTGCCGTAAGAAGGGACACATGCGTAGGAACTGTGTAGAGAGAAGAATGGATACCTGGGTTGGAAATCACATAGACATCCACAAAGGAGGCGTACACTTCTCTCAGAGGTTCCCCTACAATTGATTGCACACTCTGTAACAACTAATATAGCCGACTCTAGAGTTAATCTGTGGTAAGTATTAAGGTGCAAAATGTAGAAAGAAACTTATTTAAAAGGTAATCTTTGTTGATATTGTTTGTTTGTTTTATGTTTTCACATGTTTGCTTTCCTAAATCGCTGGCCGATGGAAAAGAATGTAAATGTTCGTTTTGTTTGCTGTTTTAAGATAATTATCTTGTTTTTCTTCTCACAGATAAGGGTACACAGAAGATATATAAACTTAGTGTTTAAAAGGGGTGAGATAGAGAAATAGAAGAATTACTCTTGAAAGACTAATTAACAATAGACAAATGGAACACTCTGTTTTAGGCTGCAGTGTCTCATGATAATTTGTTTGGCTGAGAATCATTATCCAACAATGAAGTATATACATACTTTGCTCCAAAATATCGTTTATGTATCTCAGATGAGTCATCAACAGTTAATTTTTACATTTCTCTATTATAAGTTAGGAAATTCCGTTGAAAAGGTATGTAGTCAATGAGATACCGAGTTCTTAATGAACAAAATGACGGACGACACTGGATTGCACGGTTAAGACCCCCTAGTCATTCTTGGGAGGGATCATAGTTAAATGAATACAGCCATTTCCTCATAGAGTCAGAGTCCAATCCAGCTGTCATTTTGTTGTAAAAATCTCCCTTTCTGCATGTATGTTTGTATTCAAATCTTTGTATTCTCATCATTCATTGCTTTCTTATTTCTCATTCTTTACACAAACGCTAGGACCTCTCTCTCCACCTCTCTTTCTCTCTCTCTCTCTCTCTCCCTCTCCCTCTCTCTCTCTGCTCTGGTGGAGATAAAATCAGACACACTCTCAACAATGGGGCTAAGACATATTTTTTTTTTTTACATAAGACAAATTCAGAGATACACACACTAGATTGACTTGAGTTACAGAAACAGTCAGGGGTTTTGTTTTCATGGGTATAGAAACTGCTGATTTTAAGCAGAAAGGTTCTGTTGTGGAAATACGATTCATGTTTTATAGATTGCATATCTGTGTTGTTTTTTTTGTTTTATGATTCGTGCCTCCTGTTCAAAAATGTGCCTTTATATGGATGCACAAAGGGTGGATAGGAGATTGCTGGAAGTTAGGCATACAGATATGCATCTCTGTATAGAACATTGGAGTAGGATTTTTACCACAAGATACGACATAATGTGAAACCCTAGAAAATGTAGAATTTTCATGTTTTATATTTTTTACTGTTATACAGACATGTACTGGATACTGTTATATTTGAAGAAAGTGTTATAAAAATAGACCCCTTTGCCTTTCCCACTTAGTCAAGTAGCTGAATGTGAGGTACTGAGAATGACATGTGAGTTGGCAGAGGCAAAATCGATTGATATACATTGGTCTTCAGCATTTTTCTAGTCTAGGGGGCGATGTTGAGGTGACTGAGAAATCATTTTATAGCAATACCAGCACATGATTAGGACACTACATAGAGGACTTTATACAGTGACACAGTTACCAACTGAAGTAGCTGCTAGTAAGGTCCACACTTACACGACCATACATGGCTGTCACACCAGGGGGAACATAGCTGTCAAATAGACAGCAGGGTTTTATGTGACAGTTAACAAATCTATGTTTTGTTTTGTTTTTCGTTGTATTGTTTTAGTTCTAAAAGGTGAACACACACACAAACACAAACATGCACACATACACATATTGGTTAATATATGAAGATTTGTGTTACCTGAGAAATAAACTGTCTGGAAGGTGAAGAGATATGGTGAGGAGTCTTGTGGACTCTAGAAAGATGGACAAGGTAGACCAATAGAGCCATCCCATATCCCTCCTGCTGATGGGGTTTCCTCCAGGTAAAACAAATACACGTCATCCAATTACCACCATGCAGGATCCTCAAGTATACACTGGTGTACCAATGAAATATGTCTGGGTAAAGGTATATTGAAATGTGTCTAATGTATTACTGTGTCATATTCAAAGCTTTTTGTTATTAAATGTGATAGTCCTAGAGTTATAATAGATGATAGGGGTATTCATGTTATTAATAACAGATGTATAATGTATGAGTAGTGGTAACAAATCACATACTTTCAATTAGCCATAAACCAGTATAAACATAAAGTAACGATACTCGGTAGAACGAATTGAATAGATTAAGAGTTGGAACTTGATTGAAGTGACTGATAGCTTCAGCCACTAGTCCTCTCCCGCTACCAAAAGATCACTCCTGGGCAGACTCCTAACCTGTCAGTTTTTGAAATGTTCTTGACCCCTCGCGAGATGAGATTGTAACTGGGAGGCTAGGTTAGACCTTGAGAGAAGGTAAATAGTGAGACAGCAACCGAGAACGTCCAAAACACTGTTTCCTGAAAAGTCACACTAACTGTCAGGATGTTGGATCGGGACAGTAAGTTGTGGAGTAATAATTTCTTAAGCTTAGGTTATTTGACAGACAGGTACCAGGTGTAGGCTACCAGCATCACGGCTTCAAGGGTAGCAGAGACACACTGGTGCCCATTCCACCCACTGCAGAGCAGCCAACACTCAGAGAAGGGTCCAAGGGCACTCATGAGTCTGTTCTGGAAGGACTCGAATGCAGTTAGTAGCACCTGAGCCAAAGGCTAAGACTGTTGTCCAGCATGAAGTTGTAGTTTTTCCTGTTTTGTGTTCTCTCATTTCATTCTCTTCTCAGGATGGTTAATTCTTTTGATTATTAGCAGGTGACAGAGACTGGTTCAGGTAATGATAAGGAGGTATTGGGGAGGAAGGAGAAGTTAGTAGCATAATCGGTCCAGCCAATTACTCTATTCAATTCAGGGGTAAAGGAAAATTTGGAAACCTCAGAGCTTGGAGAAAGTGCGAGGGGCTGTTGTCTGAGTAGCATTACGTCCGTAAGTATGGCGACCCCATGGTTAGAAAAGAAGTACACCCAGCGATGCCAGTCCAGTAATATTCGGACTTGAGCAGGCATCCTTGAGAATGATTATCATTCTTGGGAGGGTAAGGTTTTAGACCAAACAAAGTGCTGGGCGTGCTCACACGTGCCTCAGTGATTATATCAAGTAGGTTTAGTTCTCTTTCCACTAAATATTCTTGAGGTACCCGAACTATAGGCGGGAGGTCACTAAGGGAAAAAGTAGGACACCTAGGTCCCTTAGTCTGAAGTCTCCCAATGCTTTGCAAGCCGCTCACTGTTAAATCTGAGTATCGGGAGACTGGGAAGAACGAACAGACAATAGCCCGCCCACAAGTGTTGATGAAAAGAACTGATGACATTATTAGAAGTGTATATTAACGCAAGCTGAAGGAGATTGTATATGACATTATTGATAGACATAGGATGATGCTATTAATGAACATGAAGTGTTTAAATGTATTATGAGCTTAAAGACATGCGTTGGACAGATGAACCTGTTAAACTTGAAGAACTGTAGTAGAGTATTCTGTATAACTGATACATGATCTGTTGTACTCTGTACCTTTCCAAATAATGTATTACGTGTTTTATTGTACCCTTGAAGGGCATACAAAAGGTTATCTCCAAGCTCCAGAAATGTACGGTCTATAGTAAAAGAAGAAATCGTTTAGAGGATTAAGACTCTCTCTTATGATAACTTGTTTAGATCTACAAACAGCGTGGTCATACACCAAGGGGGATTTGTATTACATAACAATGAAACGTGGTACTGAGATCCTGCATATATAATCTTTAAGGTGATAGTTTATTATACTATCAAAGGGTGGACTGTTGAAGTCGTATAATTGGATGAACGAAAGTATATTGGTTTAATATTGTTTAGCCATGCAAATGCGATCCGTACGCTATGTAACACGTGGCGTGGTGCGTTCGCACGGTAAAATACGCACGCACACACTAGCATTACAACATTTAGTTATTTATATAATTCATATATGTTCCATTACACTGTAATTTAGGAGCAGATATTATTTGGTTTATTATTAGTCTATATATATATATATATATATATATATATATATATATAGTGATTATATGTACACTTCAGTGATATTCAAGGTTCAGGTTATAGGAAAGGTACCACGCCTGGTGTCATATTAAAGCCCTATTCATCAGCAGCTGTCCGGTGCAGTCGGCGAAGGGATCGCACATTGCATACTTTAGTTATTAATATTAGAGAATAAACCTTTGTATGATGCTGGCTATGAAAGGAGCAGACCCCCTGGAGAGACGACCCTCTCCTTTGGATTCCTTAGATTGAATCAGCCTATCATCTGTTTACCCTGAACCCACCCAACGTCTGGACCTATAGAAGCAAGCTACGTCATCTCTATTGTTCACAATAAAAAACACTGACTGTATATATAATAGCTGCATCCCCCACCAGCCCCAGTCACTTCTGACACAGTATTCTAAGCAGATATACTGTCCATTGGGTCCCGTGGTTGCGCAGCGAGCGCAATGCGATAAGAGCGTAGTATGTATGTATGTAACTTTTGGTATTGGCTGTACTGTACTGTATCATAATATAATAATGTATTGAATTGTTGACTATTTACATCTGCTAAAATAAATCACTTTGTGCGTTAGAAACACAATACAATCGCTTGGGCAATGCTTATTTGAAAACGATAGAATTACTTTAATACCCCTCACTGCCATAATTAATTTAGTAAATAAATAAGGATAAACCAAGCAGTATTTTAGGAGAAAAATAAAAACATTCAATTTAAAAAAATGGTAGGAGGTTCGGTGTTTCATATGATGTTCAGATTTTCCTACCATCCCTCAAATCTAGACACACTGGTAGTTTGCAGAAGCATCTCCCATGAATGTAGAGTAGGTGTGCCTCTAGGCAGACAATTAAGGTGCAGGGGTGTAAAACCAAAATGATTTTCCATGCCCATCCAGTTTGCTTCATAATTTATGTCCATTATATTCCTGCTGCTTTATTCCCGGCAATACATTCTACACAACTACATATGGTTACTTCCTTACAGACTGAAACTCCACATGCTTTGTACTTACCTATTTCAGGGGGAAGCCATGTTATTTTATTCTGAGACATATCCAAAACTTTTAGTTCTTCAAATATCTGAATATACCCAGGAATGGTTTGTATTCGAGTTTTGTGAATATGCCATTCTTTCAGATAAGTTTGTTCTCTCAGGTATTCTGGAAGTTCCTGTGGGTTAAAATTAAAATGTTACATTTACAATTTTTTCAACATGGCAAAAAATATATGATTTCTTTGTGTGTTTGTGTTTGTGTGTGTGCATGCAGTGTAGTGCAAACACCTATTATTGCATGGATTTTTGACATGTTCACTTGCTTTTTTATGTGTACCAGCACATTTATATGGATACAAGAATAATTTTGACAATATCAATGAGTCTTTTTATAGAACTAGCCTTCCTGTGTGATCCGGGTCCTGGGAACCCAATCATTTGCTAGTTAACAAATGCAGAAAAAAATTTTCTGCATTGTGGCTTTCATCAGAAACTCAATGATCATGAAATTAACTTGTTACAAGACCAGAAGCATTTAAGTTAAGTTTTGTATATTTGTGGGGGGAAGGAGGGGAGGCTAGTTGTTTCATGTTAGGACAAGGCAAAGTTGATCTGGTCCAGGTCTCCCATATATCTCTGCAATAATAGATCTATAATAGATTACTGATAACACGGACGTTTGAATGTCAGGTACTCATAGATCACAATTACCAGTGATCTATCGCTGTAGATATAAAAGGTCATGGATTATGTCTTCCTATACCCACCTCCCCCAAAATATAAAAGTTTGGAAGGGAAAATCTCTGAGGTCAGGCAGACTTCCCTACAGAAGTCTACTAAAAATGGGGGCAATCTCTTAACAGATATCAAATACTATCTGGCTGCACACTTGGCTCAGATAACAGCAACCAATCCTTAAATATCCTTGGATTGTCCCCTTAGGCTATCCTCCACAATACTTATTTACTCACCCTCTAAAACCTCATTCTAGGTTCTGCAAAATCAGTAATAGCGGCTCACTGGAAATAGAAACGTCACATGCATGGAGAATATTGCCTACAATCTACATGATAAACCAGAAATGTTCACCTGGATCTTTCATGAAAGACAAAGCAACCCCAACTACTCTTTGACTATTTATTTTCCTTGTTGTCTTCAGTATATTGACAACTTCACCACTCCCTACTCCTCTAGTATATTTCTTTGAATACTTTTTGGCTATAAACTTGCCCTGTTCATTTTCCTCCTCCTCCCACCCCCTCTCCTCTCCCCCACTCTGATATATTTTTGTTACAGTTAAGTCTGTTATTTTATTTTTTTTAATGGACTTTTGTGACAATAATATTTTTGCAATCAATATTATGCTCTGCAGTTTTTATATCATAATTATCTGTTGAAAATAAAAAGCTTAAAACAAGTTAAAATAAAAAAACAAACAAAAATACATAATGAATGCAAAAAAATATAAAACTGGTCTATGCCCTCCAAATCACTTCCTTGGCCCCTACAATTAACAGTCATGCAGTCTTTGACACTAATACCCCATTCATACTGCACCAAAATCCCGGGTTTTTGCCGGGGCAAGCTCAAACGACCCGGGTCTTGGTGCAGTATGAATGGTACAAGTCAAAAATCCCGGGTCTAAAAACCCGGGATTTATCGAGGGGTAATTCCCGGGTCGGACCCGTGTTGCCTGCACTATGAATGGTGCAACCCATCTGCCTGTCTCTGGAGGATGATGTCATCGGTGGGAGCCCGTGGAAGATTGGAGAAGGAGTTTAGGAGAAATGGTGGATGGTGGAGTGCAGATCAAGCTGAAGCAGAATCAGAGTTTGTTGGGGAAAATTGCTTTTATTTCACTGAAAAAATGTGTATTAACAGCAATTATGACACACTGGATGGAGGAAGAGGTGTGTGAGCTGCTGAATGTCAGAGGGGAGGAAGAAATTCGAAGGCAAGTGACTGGGACTGTGAAGGATGCCACAGTGTACTACAACATCGCCAAAATACTCACACAACGTGGCATAAAGAGGACACAGCAACAAGTCCTGAACAAATTGAAGTCCCTGAGGAAGCAGTACACTAAAGTCCATGACCACAACAGGCGCAAAAGTGGCGCTGCAAGAATAGACTGGCCCTTTTATGACCAGTGCAATATGGTCTTTGGACATTCTCCTCTGACAAATCCAATTGCACTGTCATCTTCTAGCAATGTGGATGCGGCTATACCAACACCACCAGAGAGCACACAGACAAGCGAGGCCACAACGGTTATAATAGAAGATTCTATAGAAGACACCCCAGAACTGGAGTGCAGTTCTAGAGCCACAACAGATGACACCAACATTTCTTGGGACGAACTGAAAGATTCACAGCCATTCCCTGCTGCGCAAGTCGTTACAGATACTTTGCAAGAAACGCAGCCAGAACCAGTGCCGGTGTCAGAGTCTACGCCAGGTCGCAGTTTACGCTCTAACAGTAAGTATCTTTAATAATCTCACGTAATAACCAACTATATATACATACCAATATATCTACATAATTGGCAAAAAAAAATTAACCGTATAAACATAACTGCCAAAAACAGAGAACTATATCAACAGAAATGCAAGCCAAATACCAATAAATATATCTACATAACTTTAAAAAAAAAAAAATGTTTGAACATAACTGGCAAAAAAAGAGAAGTATATCAACATAAATGCAAACCAAATACCAATATATCTACATAACTTAAAAAAGAGAACTATATCAACAAAAAGCCCAAAAGACAAATATAATACACTCCAAAGTATTAAAACATAAACACACATTTGTTGCAGTGCAAAACTACTGGGCAAGAGGGAGGAGGCCTCAAGCACATATCAGCTTACAACACTGCTTTTTTGTTCTGCCACATTATATATTCTAATGTATGTTTTACTGTGTTTTTTTCTACGTACAGTTTACAACGTTCCTAAGAAACGCAAAAGGCCCAACAAAATGGAGCAAGCAACTAAAACAATGACAACTGTCATAATGGATCAACTGCGGGAGATGGACAGCACCATAAGGGAACACGAGAATACACAACTGCAGCGTTTCATGGACAATGAGCGGGATCTCCAGGACTCTTTCCTCATGCAAATCATGAACATGCAGGAACGCGTGTTACGCGAAAATCGTGACTGTATGATGGGATTCATGGACAGACTCCTCTCACGGGTGCAGGCACCTCCTCCAAGTCCTTACTATTATGACGGACATTATCCTATGTACCAGCGGGGGCAACCCATGTTAGGCAACAATAACCCTCCAAACCCGGTACAGAATACACAACATGCTCAACCTATGGGTAACCCCAACATAGAATACCCACCTGGTAACCAAACCACTCCACAACCAGAAATGCCACAATATCGGCAATTGTAATAATCATGATTTATGGACAAATGTTTAACAGTTAATTGTTATCATGTATGTTACGTGTGATCTGGAAAACGCCGTTAGCTTCACATATTACGTGAAAAGTTAATTTGCACTTACTGTTTGGGCACATTTGTGTCTTCTGTTTACTACTTGTGTATATATTTTTTTTTTCTACATGCAAGTAAGCACTTTTGTATTGTGTCATTTTATTTTTTTGTGAAGAGACATATGAGGAAATATGTACAAAACAAAATACAATATGTGAAATAAACATTTTTTTTTTACTTTTACATTTGTGTGGTACATTCAAACAAGTGAGGTCAAATTGGCAGTGAGGGTGGTCCAAATAAGTTCAGCAGAGGTATTGGTGCGCTCTCCTTCAAAAGTACTGGAGTCCACTGACAGCACTGGCATTTCAGATTCCTGCACATTCCACTCAGGTAGAAATTGCTCTTTTTTATATTTCGCAAATGTTATGTAAAATACAGAAAGCAGCAACCACGTGGGGCACAGGCTTGGTGTCAATGTCATTGCGCTTCAATAGACAGCACCAACGTCCTTTCAAGCGCCCAAAAGCATTTTCCACCACCATCCGAGCCGAGCTGAGGGTATGTGTAAACCGGATCTGTTCCTGAGACAGGTGATGTTGCTGAGTGAACCCCTTCATCAGTCAGCGCCTCAAAGGGTAAGCAGCATCCCCAATGATGTGTACCGGTATCTCCACACCATCAACAAACGTAGATTTCTGTAAATAAAAACATGCAGTTTCACGTCACCATGTTAAAAATATTGGTCACATAACGCAGTACACTTGGTACTATATGGTGAAAATGCATTTTGCAAGTGGCACATTTATATATAAAAAGGGGCAGTAAATACATACAATATTGATAGCAAACAATAGTATATAAGCTTCAATTACAAAAACACCATACAACATTACACCTATATTTACCTCTCTAGGGAACAGCCAGCCATCTTGTCTTTCCTCAGCAATTTGGTAAAGGTCTGAATTTGCTAGAACTCTGGCGTCATGGGAACGTCCAGGCCAGCCAATGAAAACATCTGTGAAACTGACATAAAAAAATACATATAGCAATGTTTTACAATACGCATTATACATGGCACAGTCACATAAAAAAAACCATAACAAATGCTTACCAATAGTTGTGGTCAACCACAGCCTGCAGAATGATGGAATGCCAGCCTTTGCAGTTGTAGTAATCCGCATGGTTGTCTGTGGGGGCAATGATGGGGATGTGTGTCCCGTCTATGGCTCCAGCACACTGTGGAAACCCATGCTTCAGGAATCATCCAGGCACTGACCTTGTGGTAAGGAAATGAAGCGATGATACAGGGCTTCCAGCAATGCCGTGGTGACTTCATGCACTAGAGTGCACACCGTGGATATCCCCACCCCAAACAAGTAGGAGATTGTCCGGTATTCTCCAGGGGTAGCATACCACCACAACACAATAGAAAGGCGCCTACATGGTGGAATAGGTTTCCCAAAGTTAGTGGCCTTCCTGGAAAGTTCTGGGGTAATAAGGTCCAGCACATAGTTAAATGTCCCACGTGACATTCTGAAGTGTTGCATCCACTGCTGTTCCTCCAACGCTTCCACAGTAGACAAGAAAGCTTCTCTGTGTCTACGCTCTCTGGCACGCATGGTTCGGTTACTGGCAGCACTGAATCTCAAAATTGAGGCAATGCTGGCCCTGAGAAAAGCTCTCCTCCTGCGCATATACAGACACCGAATTTTCTTCTGTTGTGCCATAAACTTCGCCTTCCTCCTCCTGAACTGGGACTGTGCAAGAGTGCACAGTGTCAGCAGCTGCAGCAAATTCTCATTTGCTGCATAAAACAGCAAAAACACACTAGTAAACATGAACTCTGGGCTACACAAAAGTGAGTCGTCGGCCATGATGAAAAGTAATGTGGTAAACAATCACCACCCACTTTTGCATCATCTTTATGCGTCAAAAAATCAGTCACCTTTCAATGACATCACCATTTGTCAGCCAATGAAAACTGCTCTGGTGATGACTCCCACAAATTGCCAGGGCACAGACTTGTGCAGTATGAATGGGGTCAACCTGGGAAATTCCCGGGTCCGAGGTGCAGTATGAATGGTGTTTCTGAGCTGGGACGCTCCGAGCCCCGGCAAAAACCCGGCTTGAAAAACCCGGGATATTGCCGGGGCGGCAGTATGAAAGTGGTGTAAGGCATTTTGTATGAGTGTGATACACATGAAAAAATGCTTGGATCTCATGTAAAATTCACGTGGTCCCAAATCTACCGTATGTTTTGTATGCCTATCGCCTCTAACTATAAAGATTTGTGGAGACATCTGCAATATTCCTTCAAGGGATGAAGTATGTTAAGCTACAGCATTTACTTTTCTTCCTGGATCAAACCTTAAACAAAGTTTTTATTTTACATCCTAATGTTTGGGAGAACTAACATGTCAAATTTTGGAATACAATATCTGGGATTGTAGTAATTGCTCAAAGAAGCTTTAGTAAGAAAAAGTATTTATTTTTTTGGCCTATGTTTCACTATATCAAGGCATTGAAAGGAAAATATATTAATTCCAATAGGCTACTAAAAGGCAGGTATGACAGGTACATTAGGGAGTAGAACATTTTTTTCCAGATAAATTAATGTTTCTCCCAAACAAAAATTTGTAGGGCCATGAAGGAGCAAAAATCATTCCCATTATATATATATATATATATATATATATATATATATAGATATACACAAGTTAACCCGTGCATGATACTCATGCATTCTAGTCAAATCAAGCTACTTAAGGTGTTAAAAAGGTTCTTGTCATGCATTTGGGCCATAGCCCAGGCCTCCTCAGGGGAAGAGCGTTACTTCCCGACGTAAGCGCCCTTTTTTAACGTGGTTTTGTCCACATGTCACCACCTCATCATTCTTCTCCATCACCTCATCCTTCATTTTCATCGCCACATCTATCCAGATGTCTATCCAGACACAGGGATCTCTCTCAGCGGTCCTGAGTATCACACTCCTCTCACTCTGTCACCCCCGGCAACCACCAACCACTCCCTACTGTCACCCCCTGCAACCACCAACCACTCCCAACTGTCACTTCTCCTTCAAGAAATATATATATATATTTTAAAATCTTTATAAACACTTTTAACAATTAACAAATTAAATTAACAAATTAAAAACATCTTAGTATACCAAATTTCAGCCCTTTATGAATTTTTTTTTCCACACACACTAAGAATTTAGTAGGTCAGTGTATAACTCCGCCCAGCAGGTGGCGCTGCAGCTTGGTTTTATTTTTTACACACACACACACACACACACACACACACACACACACAGACTAACACACGCCACTAAGCATTTATATTATAGATATATATATATATATATATATATATATATATGTATATATATAATTGTAAAATGTTATAATTAATAGAGATGTTCACCGACCCCCCATGTTTTGGTTTTGGTTTTGGATCTGTATAAAGTTCGTGTTTTGTTTTTGGCAAAACCGCCCTTGTGTGTTTTGCTTTTGGTTTTGGTTTGGGATCTGTATTGTTTAGAAAAATAACTAAAATATGCTAAAATCACATAATTTTCCTCTTTTTTTTGTTCCTACATTATTATTAACCTCAAAACCACTAATTTCCAGTCATTTGCAGTCAATTTTGACCACCTTACAGGTCACAATATAATTTTCATCCACTTTCGGACAAAGACTGCAGCGACCTGGCTCAATGTTAAGCGACAGAGCAATGGCACAAACACACGGCAGTTCCTAGCACATCTAGAACACATTACCACACAGCAGTGGCAGAAAAGAAAAGTGGTGCAAGATGGAATTGTCCTAGGGCCCTCCCACACATCCTTATTTATGATATTGAAAAGAACATGTACATTTTAGCACAGCAAGCACTCCAGGGACAAGGAGTGCCACTTTGTGGCTGAAGTGCTTGGTTTGTTTGGGCCTTAGGCCCAACAGTGCTGTCAATGAACTCTACATTATTAAGAGCATGTCTGATCATGCTGCATCTTTAATCTCCTTCTCCTCTCTGGATACCTCCCTCTCATCCCTGAAGATCTGCCAAACTTATGTAGACACAGGACTGGATATAACAACTGGAGTGGAATTACATCTGCTTCAGACAGACTGTTACACGGAACATGTGGGCAGCATTGAATCCGTCATGTTGGAATACGCTGCATTGAACAGAGATTTAAACCAATATATAGATGCAGTTTAGGAGACTGTACGTTGCCCACCGGATGAGATCCCGGATTTAAGAGAGCTTGTACACGAGAGATACACTGCGCTTCAGAAGAATAATACAGAGGAGGCCCTGAGGCAGGATGATAAATATGTCCAGTTTAAAGAACAGCTAAGACACCGAGAAAGCAATTGGGTGTGAAACCGACCCTGGCAGACTAAGCTTTGGAAGATGAAGACGAGGAGATTGCTGTCACCAGAACACTCCTATAACACAGTTGGAGATGGTGAACCCAGTGAAAAACAAAGTTTGTGGTCACACGCATAAGAGAAAAACAATTGAAAGGCTGATTGAAAACAAACTTCAGAAGGGTAGATCCGCCAGGTGTCCAAAAATTGGCTGTGATGACTCTGACATATGTATATCGGATCTTGTTACAGACAATGCACTAAAATGAACCATTGAAATTCACAGCAAAAAGCAAGGTCATCACTGAGCTTCGAATCAGTCCTACTTCCCAAAAAATTAAAATATAGCTAGGTACCTTTGATGTAATGTGCAGATTGCAAACACTACTGATGAAACAGCAGCAAAGTGGAAGGTTTGAGTAATACATATACAAGTCTATGTAGACATCCATGCTTACATTACTTCTGCAAGCAACATTGTTCTTTGTTAATAAAACTGTTGTCTTTTACCATTCAAATAAATTAATAATAATCCTCCACCATTCTTTGGATATTGATAGTTGATAGTAGGATCAGGTAGAGTTACAGCAGAGGTGTCACTAATTTTGGTCAACTCTTTTACAGTAGACCAGACCAGATGTCAAAATGTTGTGCTGAGTCATCTGCATCATCAATGGGTGTCTTTGAGTTTTGCAATGCACACAACAGTATATAGTACATGTAGGTAACATTGGCACACAGCGGTAGCTGAAAGGAAAAGTGGAGCAAGATGGAATTGTCCTTGGGTTCTCACCCACCCTTATGTTGGATCTTAAAAAGGGCATGCACACTTTAACAAATCAAGCACTTCAGCGACAAAGAGTGCCACTTTTGTAGCTGAAGTGCTTGGTTTGTTTGGGCCCCCCACAAAACAAGCTAACAATTGCCTTAAGGCACCTAAGCTAACAGTGCTGTTAATGAACTCTACTGTGGCATGATGTTGTTGTCATCATCCTCATCCTCATCCTGACCCTCATCCTGACCCTCATCAGTGTGTACATCATCCTCACACATTATTAATTCATCCCTGCTGGAATCCACCATTACAGAAGTCTCTCTACTTTGATGTAAATGGCTGGAAAGGCCTTCCTCGTGGAAATGGTAGTTCATTTTGATGAACATCATCTCTTCCACATTTTGCGGAAGTAGTCTCCAACACCGATCACTGACAAGGTTCCCGTCTGTGCTGAAAACTCTTTTCGTGTACACACTGGAGGGTGGGAAGTTTAGGTAGTCCAAAGAGAGTTGGTACATGGATCTCCAAATTCCCTTTTTTTCCTCCCAGTATGTAAAGGGACTGTCTGATATTTTTATATCTATGATGTCGTTAAAATAATCCTCCACTATCCTTTGGATGTTGATAGTAAGATCAGGTGCAGTTACGGCAAAGGTGTCATGTTTTTTGGTCGATTCTTTTAGACCAGACCAGATGTTAAAATGTTGTGCTGAGTTATCTGCATCATCCCTGTGTCTCTTGGGAAAGCTAAGTTTTCTCAGAGCAGCAGTTGTTTGAGAAACTGAAGGAGAAGACGCCGTCCTGTCACTGGTGAAGCCAGAGATATACAGAGTAGCCTACCTCTGAAAAATATGACGTACTTGGGTACATGCTGCTGCTGTTCCTGCTGGTGAAGGCGAAACACCAACCCAGTGGGCTTTCACAGTCATATGGTCTTTAGTTTGCCCAGTTCCGCTTGTCCACATATCTGTGGTTAAGTGTACAGTGGGTAGAATGGCATTTTGTAGCCCAATATTTAAATTTTTACGAACCTTCTGGTAGAGGTGGGGAATAGCTTTTCTAGGAAAATGGTGCTGTGATGGAATTTGGTAAAGGGGACATAAGACCTCAATTAACTGTCTAAAACCAGCTGTATTTATTGTGGATATTGGATGCAGATCTAATACTAGCATAGTCGCCATGGCGTCTGTGATCCGCTTTGTGACTGGGTGACAGCTTTTATACTTGCTTCCTCTTGCATAGGATTGTTTAACAGTCAATTGTTGTAAACTACTAGTAGTCTTCTTCTTAGTCTGCTTCTGGGATGAAGATCCACCCCCAGCAGCAGCAGCAGTGGGACGAACGCTCAAGAAGTCTTCTGAGAAATCCTGGATAGTGGAGGAGTCATCTAGCCTTAGCAACTTGGATACAGGACTAACTTCGATCTTTACTGAGGATATTGATGAGGAAGGTGTTGTGGGTGTAGATTGCAGGTGCATAAGTTTCAGATTTTCCCAACAGCTTGCCATGAACTCGCTTCAAATGGTGTAACATGGATGAGGTTCCTAGATGGTTAAGGTCCCTACCTCTACTGACTGTGGCTTTACGAATGCTACAAATGACTAGACAACTGTTGTCAGAATTTAGGTAAAAATAATTCCACAACAAAGCGGTGTATTTTTTGGTCTTATCCCTATGCATGACAATGACCTTCTTCTTATCATGTGCAAGAACTGCTTCCACTGGTGCAGGACTTACACAAACAACATCATCCTCATCAACATCCTCATTAGTGCCATCGTCAACTATACAAATATCCCCTTCATCCTGTTGCAATTCCAAGTGGCATCCTCAATTTGTATGTCACCGGCTACACTTGGGCTGCTCATCCACACATCTGCAGAAATGCTGAAAGGAGGCTTCTTTATGGATGCAGTATCTTAAAGGTCAGGCTTACACATAGCACTCGTGGATAGACTCTCCTCAGGGATTTGTGTCATTTCTGAATCTGAACATAAATTTTTTTCTAATGCCTTATTGTTTTCTTCCAGCTCGGCTTTAACACGTAAAATTATTTGGGCAACACTTTTTGAGTCAGAATCATTAGGTCTTGCTTGGTCATGATTGACCTTACAAGAAGATGCCTCAGTGACAGTTGCAGAACTAGCACTCAGAGAGAAAGGTGAAGGCCTGATTCTTTCCTTGCCACTGCGTGTGTAGAGTGACATGTTGGCAATTTAATTTTTTTCTGCAGTTAACTTTGCCTGGATTACAGGTCTTTTTTCTTTACCAAGGTAAAAGGTGTTTTTTTACATTTTTGTTTCCCTGATTTAAAAACACTATGCACTTTAACATAGGCTTTAGCAGATGACATAGATGGATTACTATCATCATGACTGGTGCCAGCAGCTGCTTGGTGCTCCTGGTCTTCTGTGTACTGCTGTGTCCATTTTGATATCACAGTACAATGTGACTGCAGATTTTGAAGAACACTGACATATTATTTCAGTAATGACAATTAGCAATGGAGCAATTGAGCTCTCCTGTTTCTGTGTGAGCTATAACTCCGTAGAATGTCACTGGAGACTTTTAAGAAAACTGCCACCCCTCCACTTTATGTTTTAGACATGATGCTGCCCAACTGCACTAGAGACTGCCAAGAACCGTGCTACTCCTTCTTTGTCTCTCTGTGAAATGGCACTGGATCGCCGTGGAGGGCGGTACTTATAGATTCCAAAAATCGCGAGGTTCCAACGATGCAACAATTACGTTTTGCCTCGTTTTCTCTTCCCAGGGTGCGTGAAAGTATCGAGCCGGCTCGGCACTCGGATCGACGAAGATCGAGTGGGCTGGATTGTCGGAGAACTGAGCCTGAGCTTCTCTAATAATTATACACTCAGTGGCCACTTTATTAGGTACAACCTTTCTAGTACACCACAAACATCCTGCACTGTTAATACAAGGCAAGACGGAACAGTGGATTCATGTTGTTTACAGCACATTCTGAACCTACCTTCTGTGTGTCGCGGCACAAATTGATATTCATTAGACCAGGTGACATTTTTTAAATCATCAACTGTCCAGTTTTGGTGAGCCTGTGCCCACTGTAGCCTCAGTTTCTTGTTCTTAGCTGACAGGAGTAGAACCAGGTGTGGTCTTCTGTTACTGTAGCCCATCCACTTCAAGGTTCGACATGCTGTGTGTTTAGAGATGCCTTTCTGCATACAAGTTTTGTAACTCATGCTTTTGGAGTTCCTTCCTGTCAACTTGAACAAGTCTACTCTGATTTCTCTCATTAACAAGGCAGTTTTTCACAAATAACTGACTCTAACTGAGTTTTTTGTTTTGTTTTGTGCACGGTTCTACGTAAACTCTAGAGACTGTTGTGTGTGAACATCCCAGACACCAACAATCAATCCATGGTCCAAGTCACTTGGATTACATTTCTTCTCCATTGGGGTTTTCGGTCTGAAAAAAAGCTGAAGCTCTTGGTCATATCTGCATGCTTTCATGCATTGAGTTGCTGCCACGTGATTGGCTGATTAGATATTTGCATTAATGACACAGGTGTACAGGTTTACATAATAAAGTGGCCAATGAGTGTATGTGTTTGTGGTTTGCACCCATTTAAGTGATGTGTTTAAATATTGATGCAAATAAACTAATGACACACAAGAGATGAACAAAGCAAGAAAAAAAAACCAATAGAAAGCCATAATTGTCACAATTAGTCGATCAAGTCTAACAGAAATGTTTAAAACCTGCTTAAGTGTTTTGGTGATCTATAGTTGATTCCTGTGAACGGTCACACATAAATCAATTGCATATAGGTTCAATATACACATTGAAACCTGTAATGTGTTTACAATATACTCATGCTTAAAGCAATTAACACATTATACCGACATATTAATTATTATTGGACTAGTTTTTTTTAAATCAGATTTCATGTATATACCATATTAGAAAACTAATCTGCATAGATGTGTACATACACTAACTGTACCACTTTATTTTTTATTTGAAACAACACATATTAACATGAACAAGTTATACATAGGATTAACCTGCTAATAAACAAATGCATGTGGAATATGTAAATAACTTGGGTTGTTGGCCATATTGGAAATTGATAATTAGTTAACTGTAGTATCAATTACTGTATAAATGTTTTTCCATCAAAATCAGATATTATTGTAAAAAATGCAGCATTTCAAACAATATTGTATATACCATTACATTTATCATGTAATTAATAAAAACCATGTAGTTTTATTTGCAGAATATTTGAAATTGTCTTTGAAATAAAAAATAATAATATTAAAGGAATTGTTAACTTTACACAACCCCTTCTTAATCCATACCCCCACCCCTACAAACAGAAAATTGGACCTTCTCCCATTGCTGTGTGAATCCATTCCCTTTATGTGAAGCCTTGTAGTAGAGATCTAGCTTGGCACTTTTCAATAGAGCTCTCTTGAAGAGCTATGGATGACATGTAATACAATTGTTTCACGAAACAAGGAAAGTGAGCATGATTCAGAACCTCTGCTTAAGGTACTGGGGCTGTCCCCAAGGTGTCTTTTTATGCTTTACATGTGGACATTTTTGTTGATGAACAACATTTTTACTATTAATTATCTGTAAGGAACATATTTAAGTAAAATACTTCATCTGACCTGTCTTGGGCGCCAGAAAGACATGATGTCTATATTTTGGAGATCTGTAGAATTGCTAAATTCTCTAAATCTTTTTCTTGTACAGATATTATCAAACATTTTCATAATTCTGATTACTAGGCATGTTAAAACATTCATTATTTGTGTGCTGCAAAATAGTGCCAGCTAATCATTGGAATTGCTGGAATCTTACCCCTATGGCTTATTTGAAAACACTATGGATCATTTCTCTGCTAACCTTAAAGACTCTGTGGACCAGGTCTATTTCACACTGGCTGACTAGGCTAAGAAAAATGTAGACAAATCAGTTATTTTAGAAATGCCTTTCCTCTGTTAGATGAAGTAGTTTGACAGATTCAGTTCAAATCTTTGTAAGTTTTCCTTTTAATTAGTTATATCCTACTGCTTTGTATGTTCTGTACCTTCTGTGCAGTAGCAAGCCATGGGTGGTTTGTTGTCTTGAGGTAATGGTTTTGGTTAAAAAGAAAAATATGGGCCAAAATATATTTTATGTTAAAGTTTAAATCCAAGGCTATGAATAATTTAACACTGTTCTTAATACACTGATGGCTCCTGATAGTCTATAAACAGCAGATCTATTGACATAGCATCCTACTACTATGGCCCCTCTTGTTTGTATACATTTCTGGCTCCTTTCTTGCATGTCTGTACTTTTCATTTTTTCCCTATGTGGATCTGATTCTAATTTTGTATGTGCATCTCTGTTTCATTCATTTGTCTCTCTTTGTCTTACAGGCCCCCTTGGTGTTTGTATGTCTCTGTCTCCACATTGTGGGTGTTTGTGCCTTCCTTTCTCCCCCTTTGTGTCTATGTCTCTCTTATTATACCACAACATTTTCTACCATTTGCACCCACCACTGACTTTCCCCCTCTACCCACTTTTTGCCTGTGCCCCTCACAACCCACTTTTCTGTTGTGTCACCCCACCAACAACCCACTTTTCCCTGCACCTTCTCCTCCCTACCCCTTCAACTTCTCCCCTCTTAGTCCCCTTCCTTCCTCCTCTCCTGAAGTTTAAAAATGGAAGGCAGAACTAGTTTTGGTGGCTGCCAATGTGTACATTGCTTGAAGTTTCCACTTGCCATGCCATCACTTATTTCAAGCACTGGCCTGTGTTCCGTTGCTTTCCTAGAGTCCCTTGCAGTCAATCATTGCTACAATAGCGGCTTGTTCCTCTTTGCGTAATAGATATTCTGATGTCAATAGGTCGGGGTAGTAGTTCTTCGGAATTCTCATGTCGTCGTAGTCCATGACGGGGTAGTCAGTATCGTTAATAGGTACTACACCCTAGTGGGCTACCTTGGATGGGGTCACCTGCATTTTTTTCTTTTTAAAATGTTCCCAATAGGCCACTGAGTCAAGTCTTGCCCCTCGGGCTAAATTTTGCCAGCCCTCCCCTGGCTGCTATCATGTTTCTGCTAGCATACATTTGATAGTGGTCCATCCAGTATTGAAGGTTTTAATCTTTACTTATTTTGCTTTATTTGCTACTTCTTTCTGTACTCCAAGTTTCTACTTATTATAAAGTTCACAAGAAATATTAATATTAACTGAAAAAAAAACTATACTTAAAAACATTCTCTCTTCTTTTACTTGCAACATCTAATTTCCTTTTAGAATAACATTTCAATTTTTGCCAGTTTTGTATCTATTATGGCTGAATCTTTTTTTTAGGCGATAGATCAACTGAGATTTCTCTTTAGTGTATTAAAATAAAATTATAAACTTAAAATGCTACTTACTTTATATGAAATAGCTGCTTATAGTATAAATATATAATGTAGAGATGGCATAACTTTGGGACAAACAGTGCTCTGTGGCTCTATATGACAGCAATGTCACAGAATCCATTCACATAGTCCTCTACATGAGTGTGGAATATTTATTGATGACTAAAAAAAGTCAGTCATACGGTCAAGGGCGGGCTGGGCCGGGGGGCAGGGGGGCATCGGCCTCCCGGGCCACTCAGAATTACAGCTGTTAGAGCCAGCCGCCCCCCCCGGAAGTAATATAAATGTGATGCGGCCGCCTGTGCAGCGTGTGCCCCCCGGGCTGACGCATACGGTGTGTCTCAAACAAACTGCTCCATACATATGGAACTACTTAAAATGATATTTAAGATGTGGCTGAAATTGCAGAGGAATGATTTTTGTCTATATATACAAGATTTTGTATATGCCAAAATATTGAAAGACATTGCAATATGCTACTTATAACCAAAAATAAAAATATGGTTGGGATAATATGTTGCACTTAGCTATGGATGGCTAATATTTTGTTTCTTATGTCTTTCTGTAGGTGAGTCCAAAAAGGATCTGAAATAAGCTATCCAGGGACATGGAGAGAAATTCAGTGACAAGTACATAAAGAAACTGGTATGTCAGGAAGATTTTGTGAAAGAGTGTCTGCTAGACGATGACCACCAAGCCTTCCTTGTTCCAACCAACCTGCACGATTGAAGTATGAAAATTGAAAGCATACTGACCCACGCAGAAGCAACGCTGCTGAAGCAAAAGAAACATAGGCCAGGTCCAAAGATTTTCTGAGAGGAAAATTCATATAGAATAGGATCGTTCTTTTCCCATAAAGATGAGGCAAAGGTGCTTCTCCAAAAGGAAGAGGAAATGTGTAGGCTACTTTGGCTCATTCAGAGATGGAGTTTTCTGGCTGCAGCTTGAATTGGATCAAACAATTATTTAGGAAACAGCACTGATGCAGGAACTGAATTGGCCTTAACACTGTTGCTAAGATGAGTAGGCAATGGATTGTCAATGGGGTCCATGTCCTGAACAAACTGTAACAGACAGTAGGTGAAACCCAGTTCTGTATGAGCTACTAGAAATTATTTTTCTTTCACTCAAAGCCCACAGTCATGGATGTCTGATATCTACCAGGGACCCTTGCAAGTATGTGATGGACTTTGTGGCAAACCATCCCCCAGGGCAGAGCCCACAGGTTTCCTGCAATAGGCTGCTGCTGATGCAGGCTAACTAGGAATGAATAGAACCACCAGAGTTTCATGCCACAGGCATGCAATTAGCTGCAGTTAGCACCCTGCATAATGTGTCGGTTGCATTCAAACATCTGCAATGTAATGCAACCTGTTACAATGGTGATGATGATGATATGTTGCTCATGCACTAGAGTCTGCACCATGCTGTCTTTTTTAACATAGCTCCTATTGCCACACTCCTATACAGGATGGAACGGATGCACATAAAACTTGAAATGAGGCCTTTGAATCCGGTGAGATCTATTTCTGTAGAAATATAGAATAATACGTCTTTTCTTCTGCTTGATGACAAAAGTCAATGTTTGAATCTAATGCTATAAACAAAGTCATGGCAAAATTTTGTATTGAAATGTAAAGGGGATTGCTGTTCAATTATACGGTGTCAAACAATTATTACCATCCTGACAATAAAGAACCATAAAAAGGAAGAAGTTGTACGCGTGTGCTTCACCAGTAGCGGGCTCTTGCCACAATATATACACATTGAAATATTACATTCTTTAGTTACTTATACTAGAAGCAGATGGTGTCATTTATAAGTTACATGCAGCACACTGAGCTACAGAAGTTGCTTTTGCATGTTTGAAACATCATTGTACATGCTTTTGTACTTTATATGTCAATATGTACATCAACTTAGTGTGCTGGTTTTGTGAGCATTCAAATATTTGACTTGGACACCTAGCAGAATAGGATAAGCCAGAGGCATGGCCAGACTAATTTTCTGTGTCTGGCACAGTGCAAGAGCACACGAACATAAAGGTGGCTTTGTAAGAATTTAAATGAGCAGTAAGGGGCTGAGCTGGCAGCTTGACAGCATGCACAGGAAAGTACCTTGACAGATGAGATCATACATGAGTACCACAAAGACCATTTGTCTCACCAGCCCCCACTATATAATAGTGCTTAGACATGGTTTTGTAAGATTGAGCCTAGAATGCTTTGGTTGCAAACAGGTAAAGCGCACATAAGGGAAAAGAGTATAACTAAACAGAAAATAAATCCTTTTCTTCACTAATACATCCTGTCTCAGCATCCGCCTACTAGGAAGAATACAGTCACTGTCCATAATGTCATCATTGTGTCATCATTCATTGTGGTAGTATTAATATGTAGTACAGCATCACGGATGAAAGATATAAGTGGTAGAGAGCTAAAAGATATACAATAAGCTTATAAAAAGAATATAAGAAATAAGTAGTATATGAAAACAATAATGAGTTTTGCTTGCCCATGACACTACATGCTCCTTTTTAATAGGTTCTCAAAAACAAAAAGCAAAAAAACGAAAAAGTATTTTGGGAGGATGGATCTTTGGGATTCTTGAGTTTTGAATGAAAACCAGATAGATTACTTTAATTGTTGTCATTAAATAATTTAATCTATATAATCAATTGCTGCATATTTAATCTGCCCAATTTTAAGACAATGTTTCTATCAATATTTGGTCCTTATTGCAAAATATGTGTCTACTTCAAAAAAAATGCAAGAAATATTTCTCCCATCTAAAGACACCTGCCAGTATATCAAGGGATCTTGACAATTATTAATGCAAAACGTTTTCAACACTTGTAATTGTATATGCCATGAGTTAATATTTTCTTTTGTTTATGTTGCATATAGCGGTTAATTTAATCTAAACTTTGAACACAATAAAGTTGGAAGCATTTAAATCAAGTCACGTTTTGCTATCACAGAGGCTGCATTGCATCATGTAACATGCTGATAACTCCAATTATGTGAAATGATACAAACTTTTTCTATAGCAAGTAGAACTATGCCACAGGGGGTATTCCAGTCCCACTGCTTCTGAATCAGCATGTTACTCTACTAGCTGATTACAATGTCCCTGGATAGCATATGCCTGGTACATTATTCTTTTTTTTTTAATTTCAAAACATATTTGCTACCTCATAGATGAAAACAAAATTTGTTTTTTGCTCTAGAGCTATAAATTATGATCATGAAATAGTCACTCTAATTTTTCTATGTTAAAATGCATCCCCATTTAACTTAGGCAATGCTACCGAGGCTTTATAGTTTCATTTTTTATTTTTTTATATTTTTATGTGCTATAAGTAACAAATTCACTTACTTTTGTAAATCACCACAGGTCTGTGAATTTGAGTCAAAGCATCCTTTTATAACTGGCTAAAATCTTATTTTGTGGCATGTCTGTTTCAGGAGCTTTAAATGATTTTCCAAAGCTTTAAAGGTATAGCGTTTATAAATTTGTGATGAATGGAAATCTGCTCAGTAACACAAAGTTCTTCTTCTTACATCTCTAAAACTACCCTTTCATTAAAATAAACTTTTCCATTTTTCTCCAAAATGCTCCTAATTTGTGGCTAAAATGAATTGTGTGTTAGGTTTAGTATTTCATTGTATTGCTTAGAATGCACCTACAAATGTCTTTTTGATCTGACATGCAACACACAAGAGCAAAATGTATCCTGTAAAAAGTATAGGACTAGACCCATAGACCTCCAACTCTAAGATGATACAAAATTCAAATCCTTTTATGAACTGGAAATTCTAGATGAGCGGTTCGGATTCGGAGAAAACCAACAGATCTGAATTTTGGAGTACTGAATCGAACCAAGGCATGACACGGTTTCTTGCGCTAAAATGCAAGCAAAACTTAATTTCTGGTAAAATGATAGATCTTGTGAGTTTTGGATCAAAATCTTTTACATAAAACCCTCCCTAACATTCTAATCTCTTTAAAAGTGATAGCATATGGGGAGGACGATGTCTGTACTAAGAGAATCGCTTGTATAGGGTTAGACAGGGTGAAAGAAGCAATTTATGTAGCAATAGCTGTGATACGGGCAGCACGGTGGCAAAGTGGTTAGCACTTCTGCCTCAAAGCACTGGGGTCATGAGTTCAATTCTTGACCATGGCCTTATCTGTGTGGAGTTTGTATGTTCTCCCCGTGTCCGCGTGGGTTTCCTCCGGTTGCTCCGGTTTCCTCCCACACTCCAAAAACATACTAGTAGGTTATTTGGCTATCAGAATTGACCCTAGTATCTCTCTATGTCTGTCTATGTGTGTATATGTTAGGGAATTTAGACTGTAAGCTCCAATGGGGCAGGGACGGTGTGAGTGAGTTCTCTGTACAGCGCTGCGGAATTAGTGGCATTATATAAATAAATGATGATGATGATCATGATTTTACTGCAGTCTATTTAAAGATCATTCTGCAAGAATTGTGTGCTGAACAATTGGGCGTTGGAGTGAAGAACATCTGAACTATTTAGTTTCAAGCTGAAAGCAATATTATGAGGGGCAGTATCAGTGACATATTTAGTATATGGATAGGGTGTTCCTTGAATCTGAACAGTACCCCCCTCCCTCCCAATATTGCTTTGTTTTGCCTTAGGGCACTGCCCAGTCCAATGCAACTTGGACCTTCATGGAATCTATAGAGAAGCCTTCAGCAGAAATGATGTCACCCAAAAAGGTATACTATCTCTCTGGTTTTTCTATTGATTTCTGGATTGTGTCTAGCTAACAAGGGTATCCCAAAATGACAGGAAAATTCATCTTACATGGAATGTATACAAATATGGAATGTATAAATTATAATTTAATTTAATATTATAGAAGTGTAAGAAATATGTAAAACAGCCAGTTCAGATAGGCCGGTAGCTGGCCTTCCCACACATGTAAGTATGTATAACTGACATTGATGCATATTTGGTTGCCAAAAACATCTGTCTTGACAAGACAATGTAATTGACTATCCACATTCTCAATAATTGAGAGGACAGAATTTGGCACTGGCAAAGAATACATATGTAGATGAAGATAATGGCTGCTGATTTACACTATGTGATGGAGTTAGAGAACCGTATAGACTGATTAATTCTTTTTGAATTAAAATTGGAGAAAGCAAATGCAACAGTGGCAAAGTTACAAAATCATTCATTAAGATAACTCACTGCAGACTTTGGCCAGCATTGGTGTAAATGTGTACAGTTGTGAAGGGATCATTAGAAAATAGACTGGAATGAATATTAATGCTATAAATAGAAATATAGGAGCAAAAACAGCTCAAAATCACATAATTTTACCTATTTTTCACAAATTTTAATTAAATCCAGATCCAAAACCAAAACCTTGCAGGATTTTTGGGCAAAACCAGTAACAAAACCAAAACACGAAGACGTTTTAGAACTGAAACAACATCTAAAACCAAGACATGGGGTCAGCGCACATCTCTACTATATAGTGTATGTGATAAAATATCACTTAAATAATACTCATGTTCGTATAACAAATATATTTAAACATTTAACAATAAATCATATATATTTTCATAAATATAACATTTAGATGTCTGGGAAGATTTAATAAAAGGATGCATATAGAAAGAAATTATTAATCTTGCTTTGAAAATAAATATTGTTTACTGATGCCATCAGGTTCTGAATGAAGTCTCTGTTCAAGGCTATATACGTCAGCCCATTCATGCTCTCTCTTCTGGGGCAACATTCAACCAAATTGTCCAGAAACCTATATGAAGATGACAGAAGTTAAAACTCCTGTTAATTCATATTAAAAAAACATGACATTCTTTTTTTAATTATTATTAATTACCGGACAGGAGTCTTATGGATCTATTCATTATACTGGGAGCCCATTGGGTAGCAACGTTTTCACTCCAAAAGTCCCAGTAATGCTCATTATCTATGTACCCATACCCAGGGGTGTTTTTGTCACTCGGCTGGTATTCTTTGGGATGGTGGTGTTTGCTATTTTATTTGCACCCCCACATAGAAGCCTTAGCCCCACGTTCACCAGCCTGGGGCGGGTTTCCTCTCTAGCAGAGGGACTCCAAGCCCAGATTATATAGCGTTGGGGCTGCTTTAGGCATTTGGGGAGTGAGGCACACTGCCTGATTTTTCAATAATTTCCTTGTTTACTAGTGATGCTTCTCCCATTCATTTCAAATGCATCAGAAAGGCGTCCAGCACATAACAACCACAGATATACTGCATATCGAATGCATGAGCAAACGCATATGCTTTTTCACATGTAATTTGCACTTCCATTTTTTAATGCAAAAACAAAGCAAGTGGGTAACCAGCCTCAGACTTTATAATCAATCAGAATCGGTCTGACAGCCATGGAAGATGACATCTGCTTTATTTCATATTACTGTTATGTTTTATATTCTTTATATTCTTTCAACTAAATGCTTCAAAGCACAAAGTATGTGATCCAGTCGTTATCTATTTATATTGTTACAGCAATACATACTGCTTGCCATTTAATTGATTTTATTGAAATCATTGCAAGGGATCAGAGTGCTATTTGTGTGGTAAACTTGACTTTACCTATCTGAAATGTATTAATTCATGAGTTTGTTTCTTGTCTTAACAATGATCCGCACGGTCTTGAGGACTCCTGCTTAGAATCTATGAATAGCCTAATGTTGTCAATAGAAATTCCTAGCCTTCTATAACTACACATTCTCTCTCTATCCACTGGTAATGCTTCCACATTACCAGCTTTCCTGCTAAAGATTTCTTTTGAAGTCTAATTTACATTCCCTTCATCTCCAAGGTGGATTTGATTATCACTCCATTCACCTTCAAATAACTCATCCTTTAGTCTTCAACATCTTTTTGACAGGATAGATACCAATTGAGGTGCATCATCAAAAAGTTAGTTGATCATTTTGCTTTCCCAGTTATATTTCTAGAAAAAAAAATAGATTTTTTTTTTCAATAGCCGACAGAATTTGATAGGAAACAATTTATTAATAGTTCCATATGCTTTTGTTTCTTTAAATGTGCGGCCATTACACTACATTTTTCTCCCCTCTTCTCTGATATGGATCATTTCATGTTTGCTTCATTTCCCACACGGTGCATGCTATGTTACAATCCATCTTCTATATTTGGCAGTTGATGGCAGCTTAAAAAATATAAAAGTATGAAGTGCCTAAGGGCTGGTTTTAATGAGAATCTATCCTAACTTTCTTTTTTATTTCCTACATATGATTCTGCAGCAAATAAAATGTACCCACTGCTTCCTTGTTTTAATTTTTTTGCCCGCAAAGTTTTATCTTTTTATTTCTGTATTCAGAGTAAGCATTTGTAACTTTATCTGAAGCACCAGGACATCTTGAAAAATGTTGCATCTAGGATTCTATCTTCATTGTCATATTTGTTGCCGAAGATGTCTTCTCATCACCTTTTCCAGAAACCTCAATTTGGTCTGTAAATATAATGCAAGACCATGATAAAACATTTGTTTATGTTGTTCATAGACACAGGCATACATTAATTCCCTGACTTAATGTCGTCAGGCGCGGGCTGGCAGGTCTCGGCCCGGGGGGCGCACAGGTGGCCGCATCACGTGACATGTGATGCGGCCGCTGGTACTATTGTAAAAAAAAATTCCATCCACGGGGGGAAATGGTTGGAGGCGGCTGGCCCGAACAGCCGTTAGACTGAGCAGCCCGGATGCCCGCTGCCCCCCTGCCCAGCCAACCCCCTGAATGTCGTGGGTCTAGAGATTAGTGGTGTTGAGACCCGCACTTTAGGTAATTCACAATGTCTATGCTGATTTAACATTATTCAAAGGTTTTTGTTCCTTTTACACACCTCAGAAAAAGTGAGGCAATGAAGTACTAAACATGAATATACCATCATTCTTTTCACCCCTGATTTCCTACATATACACATGTGGATGATTCAAACTGCCCAGTTATCAGAAGCCTGGATAATTTTATAGCTCATATACAACAAATAATTATATTATTTTCGACCTAGCGCAAAGCATGTAAGGAAAGTTCTATGTGTCGTTATCCCAGAACGGTTGTTCTCATAATACACTTCAACAACAAAGCCCCGGTACAATTCATGATAGGTACTAAAAACGGCAGAACCTAACCTGCCGAATTAAATCTAGCCCATCTTTTTACCCCCAGTACAGCTCACACAGTACCCCCTCGAAATATGGGAGATCTTTATACCCCACCCTATACAACAAACAAAAAAGCAGTATATCTGTGAAGGGGAAGTTGTCTTTGTATAGCTATACGTATAATGGGCCAGATTGAAATCGGAACACAACTTGCATGCAGATTTATGTTTTAAAAATAAATTGTGCGTAGTTCCGACATAGTTCCAAGTAGGGATGTGCACCGGCGACTTTTGGTGTCTCGTGTTTTGTGTTTTGGATTCGGATTTTCGCGATGTTTTGGGTTTGGATTTGTTTCGCAAAACACCTGCCGAAAGGTTTTGGTTCGGATTTAAGGTTTTGGATTCAGATTTTTTTTGAAAAAAGCATAAAAAGTTCAAAAATCAAGTTTTTGGGCTTATTTTCACTCCTACGCTATTATTAACCTCAATAACATTCAATAACAAGCCTTTCCACTAATTTACAGTGTATTCTGAACACCTCACAATATAGTTATTAGTCCAAAACGTTGCAACGAGGTATCTTTCTGGACTGCGTAGTGGAGTGGTCCCCACAATATAACAAGAAAACCATCAACTGGTCTTAATCGCACCAAAAAATGTACCTGGACTGCGAAGAGGAGTGGGTCACCACAATATAAATTAAAAACCCTGAACTTGTATGATTCGCACGAATAAATGTATCTGGACTGCGTAGAGGAGTGGGTCACCACAATATAATAAGAAAACCCTGAACTTGTATGATTCGCACCAATAAATGTATTTGGACTGCGTAGAGGAGTGGGTCACCACAATATAATAAGAAAACCATCAACTGGTATGCATCGCACCAAATAATGTACCTGGACTGCATAGAGGAGTGGTCACCACAATATGAATTAAAAACCCTGAACTTGTATGATTCGCACGCACCAAAAAATGTATCTGGACTGCGCAGAGGAGTGGTCACCACAATACATATAATAAGAAAACCATCAACTGGTATAAATCGCACCAAAAAATTTACCTGGACAGCGTAGAGGAGTGGTCACTCACCACAATATAAATTAAAAACCCTGAACTTGTATGAATCGCACCAATAAATGTATCTGGACTGCGTAGAGGAGTGGGTCACCACAATATAATAAGAAAACCATCAACTGGTCTTAATCGCACCAAAAAATGTACCTGGACTGCGTAGAGGAGTGGGTCACCACAATATAATTTAAAAACCCTGAACTTGTATCATTCGCACCAATAAATGTATCTGGACTGCGTAGAGGAGTGGGTCACCACAATATAATAAGAGAAACCATCAACTGGTCATAATCGCACCAAAAAATGTACCTGGACTGCGTAGAGGAGTGGGTCACCACAATATAATTTAAAAACCCTGAACTTGTATAATTCGCACCAATAAATGTATCTGGACTGCGTAGAGGAGTGGGTCACCACAATATAATAAGAGAAACCATCAACTGGTCTTAATCACACCAAAAAATGTACCTGGACTGCGTAGAGGAGTGGGTCACCACAAAATAATTTAAAAACCCTGAACTTGTATCATTCGCACCAATAAATGTATCTGGACTGCGTAGAGGAGTGGGTCACCACAATATAATAAGAAAACCATCAACTGGTCTTAATCGCACCGAATAATGTACCTGGACTGCGTAGAGAAGTGGTCTGGTCACCACAATATAATTAATAAAAAACCCTCCACGGCTCTGAATTTCCCCAAAAAAAATTCTGGACTGTGTAGTAGGGTGGCCCCGGTACTAAATTTGATACCGGGGCCACAATATAATAAATAGTTATACCCTCAACTGGTCAGAATTCCACCGAACAAGTATCTGGACTGCGTATTGGGGTGGCCCCGGTACTAAATTGGATACCGGAGCCACAATACCTCCTCCAAGTTCCAAGTGTAGTGTTTATAAGATATTAACACTACACTAATTCTAGCACGTCAAACCCTCTTGTTTAAAATAATGACAGGGCATTTAAGTTTTGATTACATTTTTTGAATTTGTTGACATTTTCTAATTTTCTTTTACTTTTTGAACATGGCAAACGACTGTTGAATGGTCACATAATGCCAAAAAAATACTTGCAAGATGGAATTGTCCTTGGGCCCTCCCACCCACCCTTATGTTGTTGAAATAGGACATGCACACTATAACAAACCAATCATTTCAGCGACAGGGCCTACCAAACAACTGTGGCAGAAATGATTGGTTTGTTTGGGCCCCCACACCAAAATAACAATTCATCTCTCCCTGTACAAACTAAACAGGCTCTACTGAGGAAAGATGTCGTCCTCATCCTCAACCTCTGATTCCTCTCCCCCTACAGTGTGTACTTCCTCCTCCTCACACATTATCAATTCGTCCCCGCTGGACTCCACAACCACAGGTCCCTCTGTACTATCTGGAGGGCAGTGCTGTACTTAATTGAGGAATTGATTATTCATTTTTATAAACATCATTTTTTCAACGTTGTGAGGAAGCAACCTCCTTCGCCGCTCACTGACCAGGGGAACAACTCAGGTAAAATAGAGCCAGTTTGTACAGGGGCTTCCAAACTGCCTTTTGGAGTTCTACCACGTCACTACCTCTAGTTAATTTAGATTGCAAGGCTTGTAAATACTTTGAAGATAAAAAAATCAGGCTGCACAGACTGTGGAGCTAGAAAGTGAAATTAAATGGACCACGTTACTTTGGTGGCTATCTAAGCCCCCCCCGCCCTACACTTGTAGTTGAATATAAATAAAGCAGCCTGCATAGACTGTAGAACTAGAAATTCAAATATACAAAGAAATGGACAAAGGCAGTTTGGTATCTGTCTGCATCAGATCCCTCTCCACTAGGAGTAAAATAGAAAACTATTCAGCCGTTATATAATCTAGAATATAAATAGAAATTGAGAAAGGCAATTTGGTATCTGTCTGCATCATAATCATCAACATCCTCCTCAGTGCCAGCTACATCAATATCCTCCTCCCGGTGTACAACATTCACACCTTCATTAGCCAAATCTGTAACTGGACTGTGGGTGATCCTTCCAGCATATGCAGAAGGCGTGCTGCAAATGCTGGATGGAGTCACCTTTTCCCGTACAGTGATGGGAAGGTCAGGGTTCACAACCAACAACACCCTTGGACTCGCCTTGGAGATTTGTGATGTCATCTGTTTAGAAGGCAGAGTTCTTTGCTGTTTTGTTGTTGTTGCTGACAGCATAACTCTCTTAAATTTTTCGTAGGGGGGGTGAGGAGGACTTAGATCCTTGGGTGAAGCTGGACCACTAGTCATGAACACGGGCCAGGGCCTAAGCCGTTCCTTGCCACTACGTGTCGTAAATGGCATATTGCCAACTTTACATTTCTCCTCAGATGATTTTAAGTTTCTCTTTTTGCTATTTTTTGAGAACTTGGGCTTTTTGGATTTTACATGCCCTGTACTAGGAGATTGGGCATCGGGCTTGCCAGACGACGTTGATGGCATTTCATCGTCTATGTCATGACTAGTGGCAGCAGCTTCAGCATTAGGAGGAAGTGGGTCTTGATCTTTCCCTACTTTATCCTCCAAATTTTGGTTTTCCATTATATGTAGCACAAGAGAGCGTACCCCTAAGCCACACACACTCGGCAAAGCCTTTAAAAATTATATGCGGCACAGGAGAGTACCACTGGACTTATACTGCTGAATCAGTGAACTTTGTAATATAGCAGTATCACTGGACTTATACTGCTGAATCAGTGAACTTTGTAATATATCAGTACCACTGGACTTATACTGCTGAATCAGTGAACTTTGTAATAGCAGTACCACTGGACTTATACACTGCTGAATCAGTGAACTTTGTAATATAGCAGTACCACTGGACTTATACTGCTGAATCAGTGAACTTTGTAATATATCAGTACCACTGGACTTATACTGCTGAATCAGTGAACTTTGTAATAGCAGTACCACTGGACTTATACACTGCTGAATCAGTGAACTTTGTAATAGCAGTACCACTGGACTTATACTGCTGAATCAGTGAACTTTGTAATAGCAGTACCACTGGACTTATACTGCTGAATCAGTGAACTTTGTAATAGCAGTACAACTGGACTTATACTGCTGAATCAGTGAACTTTGTAATAGCAGTACCACTGGACTTATACTGCTGAATCAGTGAACTTTGTCATAGCAGTACCACTGGACTTATACACTGCTGAATCAGTGAACTTTGTAATAGCAGTACCACTGGACTTATACACTGCTGAATCAGTGAACTTTGTAATAGCAGTACCACTGGACTTATACTGCTGAATCAGTGAACTTTGTAATATATCAGTACCACTGGACTTATACTGCTGAATCAGTGAACTTGGTAATATTGCAGTACCAATGGGCTTATACTGCAGGATTGGTTTTGCAAATTTTGTTGTAATTAAATTCATTTTTTAAATAATTTTTTTGTATTTTTTTTTAAAATGGGGAAATAACTATGCCCTTAGAAGGACAGAGCACAGGACACAGCACCACTGGACTGAACAGGACACAGCACAGGACCCAGCAGCACCACTGAACTCAAAATTGACAGAGCACAGCACACAGCACCACTGGACTGATACTGCAGAATGTGGGAACTTTGTAGTATTGCAGCAGTACCACTGGACTTTTACTGCTGAATGTGTGAACTTGGTAATATTGCAGCACCAATGGGCTTATACTGCAGGATTGGTTTTTCAAATTTTGTTGTAATTAAAAAAAATGTAAATTAGTTTTTTGTATTTTTTTTTATAACTTTTTTTAAATTTTTTAAACACTTGGGAATAATGGGGAAATAACTATGCCCTTAGAAGCACAGAGCACAGGACACAGGACCACTGGACTGAAAAGGACACAGCACAGGACCCAGCAGCACCACTGAACTCAAAATTGACAGAGCACAGCACACAGCACCACTGGACTGATACTGCAGAACACAGCACAGCACAGCACAGCACAGCACAGAACTAAACAGCACAGTACAGAACTAAACAGCACAGCACGAGATCTACCAGGATAGAGGACCACCTAACACACCCTCCCTCTACCCTGATCAATGCCCGAGTGAAGATGGCGGCTACTAGCGGGGAATTTATAGGTTCCGAGTATCGCGAGATCCGACAGCGGGATTATGACTCCGAGCCTCAGTTTCAAGTTTTCATTTGGCGCCAATATCCGGATCTGTCTCGGATCCGACTCGGATCGGCAACGTTTGGGTGGGCTCGGATTCAGGAAATCCGAGTGCGCTCATCTCTAGTTCCAAGCGGATCTCAAGATTAATTTTGATTTGAATCTGGGTAAAAGTACATCTGCATAAACGGTACTTGCCGTATGTTAACAGACAGAACAGAGTGCAGTATACACACGGGCATATTTGCAATATAAGGTCACATCAGAATGCATACAAAAAAAAACTGTATACTAAAATAAATGAACAACTATAAACAGTATAACCATTAATAAAATATATGGCTAGTTTAAAAAATATATAATTTTTTTATAATTGTTTTTACATTAAATACATAATTCAAATACACAATACACAAGATGTTGTTATACGTACTGTACATATAATGCATGCTTTGGTCTATCTTACTTGCATACACACGTTCTGTGGTAGCTAGTGGCATGCATATGCACTATTCCAAACAAATACTAAAGAAAAACCCAGGACTCGAATTGGCTGTATCTGTGTCGGGACACCTTCGGCATGCACTTTCATGTTTTGTACATTAACTAATGTGCCAACATTTCAGTTGCTGATCTGCATAATGTCAGTAATCTCTGTTGCTTTTCTCATCTGATTATCTGCATACCAAACATTCATATCCATCATTACTGCAGACAATACTTGCTATTTGCTATATTTAAATTATACAGGTAGTATCCTGTACTGTTTTGTTGTCAGATGTAGTTTAGGAAATATTTGGTGGCAAATTATTGTTTGGCGCAATAATTTGCCCATAAGTTTAACAAAATAAAGTTACTTTGCTGGTCACAGATTATTTTCTGATCTGTCTTGGGAGTACTGTTGCTGAGTGAGTTAAGTTCAGTGTTGAGCTGAGTTGCATTCAGGGTGTAGAATTAGTGGAAGTTAAAAGAGATATTCTGAGGTCTGTGATAGCTGATAGCTTAGAGCAAAGTGCCGAGATGGAGAGATAGGAACATGTGACTTTCCTGAGTTTTAGATATAGATGCAGAAAGATAAGTCAAGCATTATGATAGAGCAGGACAACAACATAAGGAAGGAACTAAATTGGTTTAAAAGCTTGATGTCGAGGGTGTATGCTAATGTAAATATTGTCAGCTAGGATGAAAATACAAGGTTGCCTAGATCAACAGGATCAACCGGGTTTAGTCCAGAGATGTTACAAAGAGGCACTGAAAGTGGAGTTTTGTGAAAGTAGTGCTTTACTCAAAAATTACAGTGCAGTAAAAGATAAGTAAAGTAAATTACAGTGCAGTAGAAGATAAGTGAAGTAGACAGTTCTATAGTCATGGCCAAAAGTTTTGAGAATTACACAAATATTGGTTTTCACAAAGTTTGCTGCTTCAGTGTTTTTAGACCTTTTTGTCAGCTATGGTATACTGAAGTAAAATTACAAGCATTTCATAATTGTCAAAGGCTTTTATTGATAACTTCATTAATGTTATGTAAAGAGTCAATATTAACCTTTGTTTTTCAAGACCTCTGCAATTCGCACTGGCATGCTGTCATTCAACTTCTGGGCCACATACTGACTGATGGCTGCCCATTCTTCCCTAATCAATGCTTGGAGTTTGTCAGAATTTGTGGGGTTTTGTTTGTCCGCCTCTTGAGGATTGACCACAAGTTCTCAATGGGATTAAGGTCTGGGGAGTTTCCTGGCCATGGACCCAAAATTTTGATTTTTTTTTTTTTGATCCCCGTCACTTAGTTATCACTTTTGCCTTATGTCAGGGTGCTCCTTCATGCTGGAAAAGGCATTGTTCGTTACCAAACTGTTCTGGGATGGTTGTAAGAAATTGCTCTTGGAGGATGTTTTGGTACCATTCTTTATTCATGGCTGTATTCTTAGGCAAAATTGTGAGTGAGGCCACTCCCTTGGCTATGAAGCAACCCCACACATAAAGGGTCACAGGATGAACAATAATTTCAAACACCACCCTCCTTTTAAAACTTTTGAGTTATTGTAACTCAATCAGCATGACAGAGTGATCTACAACCTCGTCCTCGTCAAAACTCTCACTTGTGTTAATGAAAGAATCACTGACCTGATATCAGCTGGTCCTTTTGTGGCTGGGCTGAAATGCAGTAAAAATGTTGCTTTTGGGATAAAGTTCATTGTCATGGCAAAGAGGAACTTTGAATTAATTGCAATTCATCTGATCACTCTTTATGACCTTCTGGAGTATATGCAAATTGCCATTATAAAAACGGAGGCACCAGATTTTGTAAAAAATAATATTTGTGTCATTCTCAAAACATTTGGCCATGACTGTACAACACTTCTCTTTGTTTACTCTTTAACTAAGTGAACTTGTTTTCAACCATTAAGCCTGATAAGATGTGGGATAGTAAAGCATGCTAATATTTATCCTAATGCTAATATGCTAATAAGTATCCATGTGAACAAGTGATTGATACCACAATATGTTATGAGATATGAAGAAAGGAGACTTTGTATAAAGACTAAAGATAATTAAATAATAGGGCCTATTTGCAGTTTAGTGTAAAAATTCAACTTTTGTGTACATGCAAATAAGCATCTGTACAATTATGTGTCTGGAGGTGCTGTTTGAGTTGCATGTATCTTAATATATATGCAATTTTAACCAAGTGTCATTAAACCCCTCCCCCACATCCTATAGCAAAAATAATGAAGAGTCATAGAATGGGGAGAGGGCACCTAGAAACTTATAACAACCTACACTATAGAAAACATTAAGGAGCCCAGGATGGGGAGCAGTATTGTAAAACCTAGATCTCCCCCATCCTGGCATCGTTGGCAAATCCTCTCTGTGAAGTACGGTGCTCCCCTTTTTAGTTATTGGATATCCCCATACACTAATATACTACACTACAGAAAGTAGGGATGTGCACCGGCCACTTTTGGTGTCTCGTGTTTTGTGTTTTGGATTCGGATTTGCTTGAGGTTTTGGGTTTGGATTTGTTTCGCAAAACACCTGACGAAAGGTTTTGGTTCGGATTTAAGGTTTTGGATTCGGATTTATTTTGAAAAAAACATAAAAAGTGTTAAAATCAAGTTTTTTTGGTTTATTTTCACTCCTACGCTATTATTAACCTCAATAACATTAAATAACAATCATTTCCACTAATTCCCAGTCTATTCTGCAGAATCAGTGAACTTTGTAATATTGCAGTACCAATGGACTTATACTGCAGGATTGTTTTTGGATATTTTTTTTTAATTTGATTTTTTTATAATTATTTTTTTTTAATTTTTTTTATAACTTTTTTTAAAATTTTTCGTGCTGTGCTGTGCTGTGCCCTTCTAAGGGCATTGTTATTTCCCCAGCACAGCACAGCACAGCACAGCACAGCACAGCACAGCACAGCACGAGATATAGCAGGACAGAGGACCACCTAACACAACCTCCCTCTACCCTGATCAATGCCCGAGTGAAGATGGCGGCGGCTAGGGGGGAATTTATAGCATCCGAGTATCGCAAGATCCGACAGCGGGATTATGACTCAGAGCCTCGGTTTCAGTTTTGCAATTGGCGGGAATACCCGGATCTGTCTCGGATCCGGCTCGGATCGGCAACGTTCGGGTGGGCTCGGAGTTCAGATATCCGAGCCGCTCATCTCTAACAGAAAGTATTACGAATTACAGGTTATGATGCCCACATCCTGGCTTCAATTAACTGAAGAGTACCCTCATTTGATGCAGTAGATCCTCTAGTCTACAAATTGATATGCCTTGTTGGACTACCTATGTAGTTCCCACATATTTTATACAGTTCATTCAAGAGCATGCAAAAACAAAAACATAATGGTGTTTCCTGAAAACTCAAAAACTTCTAACATAATTTGTATGCGTATCACACAAAAAAATTACTGATATTGATTTTGAAATATTATCAGCCCAAAAAGTGCCAAAATAAGCCCAGCAAGGAAAGGGTTAAAGACATGTCTAAGTCACAGTCGGACGCATGTCTAAGGGGCATGGTTCACTTGCATTGACACACTCTTACTGTACTAAACTTACATGTGTACTTCCCTAATCCACTTCTCCAAGACCAAAAGGCATCAAGTATAAGATATACTCAACCCAAAACATGACCACAAGGTGTGAGGATGTCTAGGTCAAACTCTAAATGAGGCATATATAATGCTTAGGCTGAGAAAAGAGGAGTTAGTGGAGATTGGGAAAACAGGAACGTATAAGAACTCTTTATCATCCCACCTATCAGTCGGAATTGTGAGTGATGTTCATTTGTTAAAGAGCTAACACTGATTTTGGGACTGTCACTCTCTACTCTGCTTCACTCCTTCTGCACTGCTACTTTTGGGTAACTGACCACTGCTTCCCCAGAACTCCTCTTGTCAGACTCCTCTTTGCAACATCTCTGACCTAAACCGGTTGATACTGATTAAGGCAACCTGGTATTTACATTCTGTTTGGCCCATGGGGCTTGATTTAGAGTTGGACATTAGTTGATTTGCAGCACATACCATTTTGCCCTGCACAATAAATTCAGATGAACTTAGAGTAGAATGTAGCTTGTACTTGTGGCTCCCTGCATCTGGTGCATTGGATTGGGAACATTTGTCTGCAAGTTCAGCAAAGTAAGGGCATGCACATGTAACTGGAGCATGCTCCCTGGAGATGCAACTTTATTAGGGTTGTCTATATGTCAAGACACACATCTTAAGAGGCATAGTTTTTGGTCATACCTAAGGACTAGTATAAAGTTACATGGTAATGATAATAGCATCAACATGAGGCTTTACTTTTTTTTAAAAATTAATAAATTAATAAATGACAATCCTGGCATGCAGCCCGACTGAATAACCTGAACTGGTTACTGCTAATGCAGGGAGAGACCTGCAATATAAGGTTCATAATGGGAACTAGACCCAAACCATTTTGCATGGGACTGAAAGGCTTCGGTGAAATAGGATTGCAAAACTTAAAGTGCCATCATGCCCTGGCAGCCTAGGTCACTGGAACCATCTCTAAATCAGGCCCATAATATTGTTATTAGCATGCAACCACATCTCTTGGAACCCAACTTTCATTTAGATCATTTTAACTGCTTTCTGCACTTTCCTGCACTGAACTTAGTTCTCTACATTTTGCTCTAAAACATGTTCCTATGTCTGCATCTTGGCATTTCAATACAAACTCTTTTCTCTGAAGGACCTGAGAATATCTCTGGATCCACTGCCACTCACTCTCTACCCTGAACTTTTCTTAACAATAAATATGACACTCTACAGTGTGGCTCTGAACAAATCTCCCGCTCAATGTCACACATGCTAAAGCCACATAGGTTATTACATCTATTTAAGTGTACAGTATATTTAAATAAAAAAATATATAAAATTTATCATATGCAAATAAAAATATTAACATTCACTATGAAGTTTCATTTGGTTGATCTTATTCAGGACAAGTTATTGCCTCTGCTTTTTTCAAGTACTCTATTTGATCATCACCTGCTCTGGTTCCAAATCTTGACAAACACCCTCAAGGTCTTTGATGAAGCATAAACTGCATGCATCTGTAAGCATTGTTTGATTATCCATATTTCATATAATTGCACCCAGTAGTCGAAGTGGAAATGTAGAAGTGGCGGTATGGAAAATGTAAGTGAATGGAATTTGATAGTATCAGGAGAAGTGGCAGAATGGCACACCACCATATACCAGCCCACTTAGACCACTGATTGCATCTATTTATACATGTCTGTGTTATTGTTTATTTATTGGTGCTGGTGCTTTGCATATTTGAAAAATCAAAGTATCAGATACCCCCATCTCATATTTATTTGCTGTATGTGTAGATATAGTATAAATCGAATCATTTATTTGACTGGCCTGAAGGTGTTTTCTATTTTTAGATAACCCTTTCTTAATCAGTCCTGTCCACTCAGGTGTAGCAAAATAGGGGGTGCCCCAGCAGTTTATTAAGTACATTCCTTAGAAATATGTTGAAGTGCTGTTTAGGTATTGAGTCATCAGTGTAGTGCTTAGATGGAACAGTGATCATGTGATATAGTACAAGTGTAAACCTGGTGGCATATAAGCAAAAGTTTCAGGTTTGGGGACGTGGCTTGGCGACCATACTGATAGTCGGGTTTTCTTTCGGCTCCCCACTAAAGGAGATTTCATCGTAGACCATTGATATTTATAATATCTACAACAACTGTTGCTTGCACCTATTTTTGGGGCCACACACCCCCCTACATAATGGGACTCGAATCGCCCTTCTAGTTGCCATATAACACCAGAAAGGCACTAAGGCCTATACTCACGAGGATCCATGGCCTAACATGCTCCACACCTGTAACTTGCTGGCAACCTGTGTTTGGTCCCTCTCAACCATCTGGGTTACAGCCAAGACTTTGCACAATGCAGATTAAAGCACAAATAGCAGTCTTCAGGTTGGTACTCTGGGTCACACATTTACAGGAACCTATACCTGCGAATTAGGACTGTATGTATCACAAGCTCCTGAACCGTCTCCCTCCAGGGTCTTAAGTCCCTATCAGCTTTGCCTTTCCATCAGTTACAATAGCTGCTAGCCATCGCAGCATCGTGCAAGCTCGCCATCTAGTGTTACCTTCATGGTACTGTAAGGGTGCTATTTGTTTATTCTCCTAAATATTCGCAATCAGAACCCTATTGACAGCATATTTAAGGTGTGCATTTTTCTTCTAATGTCTACATAATTAAACCTGCCCAGACCGGCCTACCTGGAAACACTTCTTGTCAAAAACCAGTTGGTATCTAATCACTCAATATGCTGAAAAACAACGCTATAGGCAGGAGAGGGACTCGAACAGGGATCCTTCAACATATGACAAGACAGAACTCTACTGTTCATAACACTCCCCCCTACCCTCATCCCTTCAAGCCTCATCTGCACCGGCTGAACCTGCAGATGCTCTGGCTACTATTCAATCTATGATGTCTCTCCAGAACTTCTTTACAGTTGAATTTCAGAAACTGTCAGTGGATCTACGCTGAGAAATTGCTCTGTTAAATAAACGCACAGCATCTATTGAACATAAAGTAGACTCAAACTCCAAATCACTACATGAAGCGGTGCAAGATATTGACTATCTTCACAGAGAAGTGGCATTCTTCAAAGACAAGGCAGAGGATCTTGAAAACAGAGAATGTCAGAATAATCTTCATATCCGCAACAGTCGATAGATCATCAACAGCTGGAGCCGTATCTGGTTCGCCTCTTCCAGTCCCTGAGCTCTCTGATCAAGATATCCATATCGAACAAGCCCACAGGGCCCTATGACCCAGACCTAAAGATTCTGAACTTCCTAGGGATGTTGTTATCAAGCTTCTATCCTTCAAAATTACCTATAGCATACTTACTGCAAGCAGGAACTCTCCCTATATCCTATTTGAAGAATCTAAGGTTCAAATCTTTCAAGACCTTGCGCCCTCTATGATAATGAAACACAGAAAACTGAGAGAAATCACGAGAACTCTACGTGAACACGGATACAAGTATAAGTGGGGCTTCCATTTTCGCTTTATTGTAGAGGCGGGTAGTCGTCAATTCACTATACGTGAACCATAGAAGGCAAAGACTTACTAAGGAAGCTTGATCTGGGCCGTACAGCTCCGGAAACGGCGTACCAACCATGACACATTTTTTGCCTTTTTTTTTTTTTGGAGCCTCTCTCCACTCGGGTAGTATTAATACATGTTAGCCCCTAGGGTTGGGACTCATATCTCTGCAACTTTCTAACATCCGCTCTGGACATATCTCCTGAGATGTCACATTCGGGAAGGGAACCCCTAGATTCAACTGCATCCTTCAGAAAAACTTTTCTCAGCCAATTACTGTTTTCAATTTATTTACTGTTATTTATGCTTCATTGATTTATATCTTGTCTCATATCGTTAGTGACTATAATTATTAGTTCTATTTGTTTCTATAGTCCTGAGAGTTAAGGAAACCCGGGTTTATATACTCTGTCCCTCTAACTGCTCAATATATATTTCCACTTATCTCATTGTTTTTGTTGTTACACCATCCAATATTTATGTTTAATCATACTATGTGTTTCTGGGTGGGCTGGAATGGTGGGCTGGTGTGTCCTCCCAGCCTCGCCCCTCCTACATTTTGGGAATTAGAAGAACTGGATCTGTAATGTCCCCATACTCTCCTTATTACTATTAATTTGTATTCAAAGAATTGCAATCCCAACCTCTGAGCCCACTCGATCCGTACCTTTTAGGATGGACCGAGCTCCCACTTACCCGTGGGTTGAACCTCAGTGGCCACTGTTCCCCTCGCCTCTTTGGCTGAGGGAATTTGATGACCGCTATTCACCCCTATCTCCCCCTACCACAAACCATCTCCCTCCGCCCTTCTTCTTCTCTCCCCCTCATCTCCTCCTGTTGCTCAACTCACTGCTTGCTTTTCTTCTCCCTCTTTCTCTTTTTTCCCTTCCTTTCTTTACAGCTTTCTCATAATTTTTAAACATTTCTTTATCGTGTGGAACCATGTCTCTCACCTTTGTATCCCTTAATGTTAAAGGGCTTAACATCCCTCAAAAGAGATCACTTCTACAAAGATCTGTTAAGAAGTTATATGCAGATTTTGTTTTTTCACAAATTATTTCAGTTAGAGGAGAAATCCAATTGTTACTAGCAGAAGAAAATGAAAGGGCCCTCCGCTGGCTCAATCAAAAATTTTAGGAAAAAAGTAATTAGTGAGACACCATGCTAGCAAACAAACTGAAATCTAAACGAGATGCACAAGCAATCATAGCTATAAGAGACAAGAATGGTAATCTTAATTATGCTCCAACTACTATTAATGACACTTTTCATAAGTTCTACAAATCTCTATATAATTTAAACGCAGATGGGCCCCCTTCATCCTCCTCACCGCCCATCCTACAGAAATATATGAATACTAGTAGACTCCCAAAATTAGATAGAACAACAGCCTCCAAATTAAATGAAGACATTTCTGTTGAGGAAAAATCAAAGCAGCCCTGAAGGCCCAAAAAGGGCTCCTGGTCCTGACGGATTCACTATCTCTTATTACAAGACCTTTATGGACATTCTGTCTCCACATTTACTCTCAACCTTTAATTTCATTCTCCATGGGGGGAAGTTTAATCGAGATACCACAGGTTCAAACATTATAGTTATACCCAAAACCAATAAAGATCCTACACTCTGCGCCCACTATTGCCCCATCTCCCTACTAAACACGGACATCAAGCTATTCGCCAAGATTTTAGCAAATAGGTTGAACAGCCACCTGACACAACATATAGACCCAGATCATGTTGGTTTTGTCCCTAGTAGACAAGCTCTTGATAATATGAGGAGGACGATAGACCTGATTTCTTATATTAACCAATCAAAAATCCCTTCGGTAATTCTAGCGCTAGATGCCGAGAAAGCCTTTGATAGGCTCTCATGGTCATTTATGTTTCAATCTCTTAAAAACTATGGATTTTTTGGTAATTTCCTTCAAGACATCCAAGCTCTATATCATTACCCATCCTCCTCAGTATCAACGAATGGCTTGAGTTCCTCCGTGTTTGGTATCAGTAACGGGACGAGACAGGGGTGCCCCCTCTCCCTCCTCATCTATGCGCTATGTATCGAACCACTTGCTGCCCGGATTTGGCTGAACCGGGATATGAAGGGAATGCAGGTTAAAAGTAAACAATATAAGAAATCTCTTTTTGTGGATAATGTCCTCCTAGCTTTATCCTCACCTCAGACTCCCCTCCCTAATCTATTTGTAGAGCTACAAAATTTTGGTACTCTATGCGGATATAAAGTGAATAACTCCAAATCAGAGGCGCTCACTCTACATCTCCCGTCTCATACCAAGAAATTATTAGAACTCAATTTTGACTTTCAATGGCGTCCTCTTGCAATTCACTACTTGGGCGTTTTTCTCACAAACTCCTACGGAACTCTTTTCCAGACTAACTACCTCACCTTGATATCAACAATCAAACAAGATTTACGTACCTGGAGTTCTCTTTGCATCTTGTGGTTCGGTAGAATCAACACCACTAAAATGAATAGTCTATCGAGATTACTATATTTATTTCAAACCCTACCGGTTACAATCCCGGATTCCTTCCTGAGCTCTATACAATCTCTCTCTGGTAAATTTGTGTGGAATGGTAAAAGACCCAAATGCAATAGACTTTGTTTAGCTAAAACCAAAAATAATGGGGGCTTAGGCTTCCCTTTATTTGATGAATATAACCAAGCCACAGAGCTGACCCACCTTATTTCTTGGTTGTCACATGTTGGGCTCACAAAATGGGTGGATATTGAGGATGCATTTTCCATGGATGTGGGAGTGAGTTTTCACCCCTGGATTCCCAAGAAAATCAGACCAGCCTTAGCCCATACTACTCCCTCCATTCGTTTCACTCTGGAGATATGGGATAAAATTGAATAAGCAATACAAATTGGCCCCCTACCCTTCTACACTAACACCGCTCTGGAGACATCCTGGGTTCCCCCTAGGTTGTATCAGAGCTTTTTCTTACCCGTGGATGAAGGTGGAACTAGATAGATTTCTCCACTTATTAAGTGAACACGCACTGCAATCTTTTGCGGACCTGCAAGAGAAACATAAACTCCACAGTAGTTTATACTTTCACTATATTTAAATGAAAAGCTTTATACAAGCCCAGTTACAATCATCCAGGCTTTGGTCTCCAACGCCATTTGAATGCCAATGCATGTATAGCCCATATCAATGAGGCTGTATCTCAATCCTGCACAGAACCCTTCTGTTCTCCTCATCCCCTCCCACGGAACTATTTGAACAGGCCTGGAAGCGGGATCTTGGAGTAGAAATCAACAAGGAGGGGTGGTCGCTCATTCTGCAAAGGGTTGCAGGATCCTCCATTAGTATAGCTATTTGTGAAAATACTTACAAAATCTATACCAGGTGGTACATGGTTCCTGGGAGATTGCACTGCATCTATCCTCTCACCTCCAACCTCTGTTAGCGTAATTGTGCCTCAATAGGTACCTTTTTCCATATATGTTGGGACTGCCCACTCGTATCGAGATTCTGGGATGACGTCCTACTATTGATTAAGCAGGTAATCACAATCAATGTGCCAAAGATTCCATTATCTGTTTTCTTATGTCAACCTACCAAGGGAATCCCCAAATCAGATAAGCTTATACATCACATATAGAACACAGCTAAACTTCAGATAGCTTGAGATTGGAAGGAAGCCCTGCAACCCTCTAGAGTGGCTGTTATAAATAGAATTTGGCACACTGCTTCCATGGAATATGTGACAAGTCTCCTCCATGACACAGTCCCTGCATTCCACAGAAATTGGGACCCTTGGTACTCTTTTAACAGCGGAACCACCCCTGGCAAGTTTTAAGTTTCATATGCTTTCCCCTACTCATCTCTACCTGCTGTCTCTCACCCTCTGATGTTGCTCTTTAGTCATATATATGTCTTCCCACCTTTATTTTGGACTACTCTATCTTTTCTACCCCTTCCTTCTCTCTTCTCCTACCTAAGCTCCCTCGTCCTCATCTCATCTGGGTGCGTTGACCCCCCTGGGATGACCCTTCCTACCCTTATCTCCTTACCCCCTAACCCCCCAAAAGAAATAAAAACCCAGCAGTCTTTCTCATTCTTTTTTATGTATCAAACTCTACAGGGTCTCCCTATTGTTAAATGGTTCTTCTCACTATATAATTGTGTTAAGTCCTTAGCCTTTGATATTCTTCTGGAAAATATCTTATTAATAAGACATCGTTAACTTCAGGTGTTATCTGTGATATGTTTTGGTTATCATTTGTTTCACTGTAATCATATTTAAAGCAACTATTACCCTGAACTGTTACAACCTGCTGTTATAAATAAATAGTAAAAAAAAAAAAAAAGTTTCAGGTTTACTCTGGAGAAATAAGCAAATGTGACATAGGTAGTAAATTCTTATAAAATACTTTGCTCAAGTACATTCAAAGCACAGAGAACATTACTACACTGTCCTGGACGACTAATTTCTATTAATAGATAAATTACGTATGTAGCACGTGCGCACAATAGGCTCTAGATAGACAAACCCATTCACATCCAAGCACATGGATGGATAGCTTTTTGCCTAATGCTGCCTTCTTATTCCATATAACTACTATTAATTGTACAAACTCACAGACACAATCCACTTATATGTTACATAGCCACAACAGGATACACACATTTTAAATAATCCAAAAATAAATTATTTCTCATACAGTACTGTGTGACTGGAACTAAAATGTGTTCATCTTCCAGACAAACATTAGAAACATACCTACATATATGTAAATAGGGGGATAAATATTATATATAGTGTACCATTCAGACTCCTACCTTTTATTAAAGTAATTTTATCGTTTTCAAATAAGCATTGCCCAATCAATTGTATGTGTTTCCAAAGCACAAAGTGATTTATTTTAGCAGATGTCGATAGTCAACAATTCAATACATTATTATATTATGATAAAGTACAGTACAGCCAATACCAAAAGATAAGTACATACCAATGCTATCGCATGCGCTCGCTGCGCACCCACGGGACCCGGTGGACAGTATATCTGTTAGAATACTGTGTCAGAGTTGACTGAGAGCCAGGGGGTGTGCAGCTATGATTATATACAGTACAGTGTTACACAGTGAACAATAGAGATGACGTAGATTGTTTCTATAGGTCCAGACGTTGGGTGGGTCCAGGGTAAACAGATCATAGGTTGATTCAATCTAAGGAATCCAAAGGTGGGGGTCGTCTCTCCAGGGGGTCTGCTCCTTTCATAGCCAGCATCATTCAAAGCATTATTCCCTAATATCAATAACTAAAGTATGCAATGTGCGATCTCTTCACCGACTGCACCTGACAGCTGCTGATGAATAGGGTTTCAGTATGATACCAGACATGCCACCTTTCCCACAACCTGAACCATATATATCACTGAAGCGTACGTATAATCATTATATATATATATGTATATATATACTACTAATAAACCAAATATTATCTGCTCATAAATTACAGTGTAATGGTACCAATATGAATACGAATTATATAGATAACTAAATGTTGTAATGCGAGTGTGTGCGTGCGTATTTTACTGTGCGATCGTACCACGCCACGTGTTACGTGGCGTACGGATCGCAATTACATGACAAAACAATATTAAAGCAATATACTTTCGTTCATCCAATTATACGACTTCGACACTTTCAATTCAGCATGACTGTTATAACACTATGTATCATAAAACGCACTGTACTCCATGTGTGCTTGCAAACTCAATAAGACTGATAACGATGTTGTCTGGATTGTATTCCCAGTTGTTATTCTTTTGGTAAATAATGAAGTAAGAACTGAAGGAAATCTCTCCTTGATCATTATGACACTCTTGACCTGTAGTTAGTTGGTAGATATGGCTTTTACACTGTCATAGTCCCTGAGCTTTGAGTCATTGGGACGAGAATGCACTGTCTAAAATGAATCCCAGAGCAGTCAAAAACCTTTGTTTAGATTCTCCCCAGCAGACTTTGAAGTGATATACATTCTGCAAAGTCACATCAAAATAAAAACAACCTAAAACATAATGTTTGTTTGCCTTCTTAATTAAAGCCACACTTAAAATCTGTAAACCAAGGCCTCGGAGCATAACAAACACATTGTGCCAGTGAGCAGATTTTACATCACTTGGGGACTAAATCTACTGTAAAAATTGAAGTAAACGTATTCAAGAGAACAGTTGCAAGTTGCACACATTTATCGGAGTAATTATTCTCAATATGGTATTGTATTCAAGGTATAGATAGAAATACAATCATCTCAGACTCTAAATATTAATGTGATATAGATAGATAGATAGATAGATAGATAGATAGATAGATATTATTTAACCATCACCTCTATATACTGACACTGGATTGTATCTAGGCCATTGCTTTGCAATAAGATAAATGACCATTTTAGTTTTTATCCATATTATTGTCTAGCTTGTTACTTTTACTACAAAATGTGATGTGAATAATGCAGTCTGTGAGTTGAACTGTACAGCCCTTAGCTCAGTTATGTGGGTTTGTTACGTGTTAACGAGGACCAAAACCCCGACACGCTTCAGACCTACACCAAAATTCTGATTGTAGGAAAAACAAATTCAATATAAAGAGACTTACCTGAAAACCGAAGATCCAGCTTTCCGACGGCAGCGCATGCAAACAGGAGGTCATTCCGATGAGGCACCTGTCCGGCACTTTACTTTCACGTCAGTGCGCCGTACATTAATGTTAATTTAAAATGGCAATGTCTGGATCCCACAGGCTCTTAGCCTAAGAGCCTGCGGGGTAAGCAATTGGAATTTTGGTGTAGGTGTGAAGCCTGTCTGGGTTTTCGCCACCATTAAGACTATTACCACCGCAGTTATGTATGTAGGAAAGTATTTATGTGGTGCATTAGAGCTACTAAAGGTGTAAAGTGTTTCTTGGCAACATAACAAAGGACATAAATGGTGTGACGGTTAAATAATATGTATATATCTATTTATAATGGCTATGATTATTGATATTTTAGGAAATGCATTTCTTTAATTACTGCTCAGTTGGATCTTGTAATATCAAGCAACATAGAGCTTATTACAAATGCTCATACTAAGCAGTACCTGGGAAACAGTGATCATAGCGTAGTCTCCCCTGATTTAAGCTATAAGAAAGAAGTATATGTCGGTTTGACAAAAACACTTAAAACTAAGAAAACTAATTTCCTAACGCCATTCAACTCATAGACTGGGATAAATTGCATTTTTGATTATTATGGACTTCATATATAAAAAGTCAACAATTTTAAATAAATTAATTCATCCATTTTAACTCTGTAGGGATTTAGTACACAAGAAAAAAACTAAAGCATGTCAAAAGTAGAAAAATATATTGAAAAAGAGAATCAAAAAATATAAATTGTTTTCTTGGTTTCATATGATTTGTGTTAACAGGCTTCGCTATATGACATCTGTAAAATCTTGCATCTCCTTAGCAGAAATAAGGTGGATTTGTAAAAACTGATTTTTTTTTCCATTACTGTAATTAAAGTATGTGTTTTAATTTTCTTATTTGCATCTATACATCACTATACTCACTTTGTGGACACTCACACATTATTATTATTATTATTATTATTATTATTAATAATAATAATACATAAGGTGCCACAGAGCTCCTCAGCACCGAACAATGGTAAAGGAAAACCGTACATAAAACATACAAGGTAGACAAAATAAAAATAGCTGTGAAAACAAAGGGTAGGAAGGGCACAGAATGAATTTGGGCGAAGGAAAAAGGGAATATAAATGATACCAAACAAATGTGCATAGTTAAAGTTTAATTTACAAATCAGACATTTCATAAATCCGTTGCTAATTTGTTGTGATGCAAATGTGCACTTGTAAAAAAATTTACTTTCAATAAATACTGTATTACTCAAGATCACACAACAAGTGCTGCAGAGTAAAATCAATATTACTTACCTCCCAGTGCTCCCCATGAAGGTTAAAAATAAATTTGTCGGTTTCAGGCTTTACAGATGGACTCTGCTTTGCAAAAGAAGAATTTTTCTGATATTTATCCAAGATTTTAAGCTCAGTGTTGATAAAACCGTTCTTTAAGTACTCAGCCTGAGGTATTCCATTATTCCTGCATTCCAACATAAAACTCCATTCTTGTTTTATTCTGCAAAGATAGAAAATATATATAGTACAATGTTATGTTTAGAGAATTCTCCTTCTTTCAAGACACATTGGTGGAAATTTATAAAAACTGTTCTACAGTTAAATAGTTAACTGTGTAGAAAAAAGTTGTTTTGTCCATAGCAACCAGTTGTTTCCTAGTACAGTATATTACACCTTTTCTACACAGTTACACGTGCAACACTTTTTATCAATGTAGCCTTTTCCATACATTTGGGCATTCTCTGTCCAAACTTTGTCTAATTTTTCTGAACTGAAAAGCAAACTCATAACCTGGTATAAAAGCATCAATAATATAAATGCCTAGTGGCGTGTGTTAGTCTGTCTGTGTGTGTGTGTGTGTGTGGAAAAAATAAAACCAAGCTGCAGCGCCACCTGCTGGGCAGAGTTATACACTGACCTACTAAATTCTTAGTGTGTGTGTAAAAAAAATTCAGAAAGGGCTGAAATTTGGTATACTAAGATGTTTTTAATTTGTTAATTTAATTTGTTAATTGTTAAAAGTGTTTATAAAGATTTAAAAAAAATATATATATATTTCTTGAAGGAGAAGTGATAGTTGGGAGTGGTTGGTGGTTGCCGGGGGTGACAGTTAGGAGTGGTTGGTGGTTGCCGGGGGTGACAGTTGGGAGTGGTTGGTGGTTGCCGGGGGTGACAGAGTGAGAGGAGTGTGATACTTAGGACCGCTGAGAGAGATCCCTGTGTCTGGATAGACATCTGGATAGATGTGGCGATGAAAATGAAGGATGAGGCGATGGAGAAGAATGATGAGGTGGTGACATGTGGACAAAACCACGTTAAAAAAGGGCGCTTATGTCGGGAAGTAACGCTCTTCCCCTGAGGAGGCCTGGGCTATGGCCCAAATGCATGACAAGAACCTTTTTAATACCTTAAGTAGCTTGATTTGACTAGAATGCATGAGTATCATGCACGGGTTAACTTGTAGAATATATCAGTGTTGCTGGAGACACAATAAAGGCCCTAGGGATTATGTACATTTGCAAACAGTGCTGACTTCTGTGGCATAGTATTGAATTCTGGTGGGTCAAAGGGACTCAGGTTCAGATATGTAGGATTCGAAAAGAGATGTAATTTGGGAGCAATAGTGTACTGGCCTAAACTATGCTGATTTTGAAATCATGAATGTTGTCAAGTATGGATCATGATGAGAAGTATGCATTCTCCCCAGCTGCCGTTGAGCTCAATCGGCTGCACCTAACAGGACTACATTTTGTGTTGCAAGTTTCAGCAAAGATAAGATACACTAATCTAACGTAAGAGGTTGTTAATTTTAAGACTATTACTATTCAGATGTATATTTTGTATAATATTTTGCTTTAGACCATAGGAATAACTGCACATCTCTTCCTTATATTGCCATGGACATCATTTCCAAATTAGCAAGGGTAAGAGAGGTAGCAGCTGCCGCCATGCTGCCCGTGTACCTGCTCAGAGGAGAATAGTGGCAATACTTCTGCCACATATTTCCTGCTAGTTTGATATCGGGTGAGAAGATTAAGATGTCATCGAGATATACAATGACAAACTGGTGTAAAACATTTCAGAAGATTTTGTTTACATACTTTTTAAAGACCGCCGGAGCGTTGCATAACCTGACTAGCATCACAAGAAATTCTTAATGCTTGTCCCTGATATTGAATGCTATCTTCTACTCATCTGCTTTTTTTAATGCAAATAAGATTGTAGACACTTTGAAGATCTAACTTAGAAAAATGAAAACACCTTTGATGCGAACCATTAGCTCTGAAACAAGAGGTAGTAGATATATATTCTTGACCGTGACACCATCCAGACCTCTGTAATCAATGCAGGGATGCAAACCCCCATCCTTTTTCTTGACAAAGAAAATCCCTGCTCCCACAGGAGAAGTGAATTTGCAAATGAAAGCTCTTTCCAGATTTTCTTGTATGTACTCGAACCTGGCTTTTATTTCTGGTAAGGACAGAGGGTACACACGGCCCTGAGGTGGAATCTGCCCAGGTAAGTGATCAGTTGCACAGTCCCACTCCTGATGGGAAGAAAATTCCTCTGCTTTGCACTTGCAGAAAACATGAGAGAAAGATGTGTACTGAGGAGATATACAAAGTTCCGGTCAGAATTCAAGGCCTGAGCTTCTGGTGCTGTAGACTGCTTCTCTGCTTTACTGGCTGTTGGACAGCTTCCTGCCTTTACTTTGTGTTCAATTGCCATTTAACTGTTCACCTCTGCCTGAACCCTTTTGCCTTATTGCTTGACTGTGTACAGAACCCGGCTGCTATTGACCATTCTTATTAGATTATCCCTGTGTGATCTACCTTGCTTCTTGCCACTGGACTGCTATTCAGTCTCTGGACCATTACAGTTCCATGGATGTAGAAGACACTGGCATACTAGGCATAGGTAGAACCCTCTGTAAACACTGTGAATGACAGCGAGGTCCCCAGGCTAATACTTGCACAGACTGTCAATCTACAATGGAAGAATGCAATCCCAACCAAGGAAGACCCAGGGCTATGGGATTGATGGCCACAGGAATGACATACGAAGACATAAGCTCTTTGAGCAGAGTTCCCACTTGTAAAGTTAGTGTGACAATGTGCTGATGAATTGGGCCTTGTGCAATCTTACTGCCATAAATAGATGTCAAGGAGAGTAGTTTTCAGAGGGTGAGTGGGAAGAACCCGCTTAGTGACAAGGGAAGCTAAGATGCAATATTCAGCTGCACCCGAGTCCAGAAAGGCAAACCATGTGACTAACCCCATAGCTCAGGATCAGTCAAAATTGCATATGTTTCTCAGTGTACACAATTGGAGTCTGAAAGCAGATGCCAACTTAATTGCAGAATGGCGAGAGGATTCCTTCTCTTGAATGTGCTCTCTAAAGCGGATGTCCACTCTATTGCAACCGTAATAAGGTCATCTGGTTAAAATGGGAGCTCTTGAGAAGCTAATACGCCTAACATGGTCAGACAGTCCTTGCCAGAATATTGCCACTAGAACTTCATTATTCCATTGCAGTTTAGATGTGAAAGTCCCAAACTGAGCCGCATACTGGCCCATTGTGTCAGAACCTTGACCCAGACAAAGAATTCCCAAGGAAGCTGAAGAGACAAGACCAGGTATATTAAAGATTCTTCTTCACAATCACCCCTCCTTTTTGGAATCATTTAGAAGTAGATCATTGCACTCCCAGAACAGGGGCTCCCAGGCAAGTGCTTGACAAGAAAATAGGCATACAATAAAGGCTACTTTTGCTTTTTCGGAAGGGAAGTTCCCCTGGAAGCAGTTTGAATTGTATAGCACACTGGGTCAGAAAGCCTCTGCAGACCTTGGGATCCCCGGCGTATTTAGGTGGTGTAGAAATATGAAGTTGGGATAGCGCCACCTTGAGAGTAGGTTTCTGTATAGGAGTAGCTGGAGATGCCTGAGTGCCCAGGTTAGTCTGGAGAGTGTCCAGGCGGCAGAAGAGACCATGTAGAAATTGCATAAGCTGGTCCTGATTAATTTTTACTTTTCCACCCTGCTGACAAGGTGTTGCAGAATGTCCTGAGATGATGAATTACCAGTGGAATCCATGGTCAGACTATACTGCCATGATTCTAGTGGCTATAGTGGATTCTCTTTCGCAAACCTGAATAACCGCTGGCAGTAACAGAATAACAGAGTCTAAACCCCCCCCCCCCTGTTATCACCAGGGAACCCCACAAGGAGTTTTGTGATTTGCTGCTAGTGGGTTAGCAGGTTGTGTCCCTCTGCATGTCCTCCAGGTGTGACAAGCTGGTATCAACAGCAACAAGAGTCTGGTCAAAGTGGCCGTGACTGGTATACAAAAGGACTGCGGAGTGCCGAATTAGAAAATGGAAGGAGAGTTTGCACCAATTCAGAGCATAAACAGTACCAAGCAACAGTCAGCAGAGAGGTCAGGAACGATCTGAGTCAGAATTCTCAGAATTAGCCAGAACAGGAACGCTGGAGCAAAGGTTTGGAACCTAGTACTGTGGCACAGACCTGTGCACTGAGCAGTTTTAAATAGCTGAGCTGATGAAATAGGGCATGTCTCAGAGTTCTTAAAGGGCTATGTGCCTCCTGTTGTACAGTGTAATATTGTGGCACAGGATTCTGCCCCTTGAGTGCAGGGAAGAGCAGAGGGAGTGAGCTAGACAGCTGGATTGAAAAGTAGCAGCCGGACTTAAATGTGTGAAAACTGACACTATAATGCATTTGAAAACCTAGGTCAACACTGGCTGACATTCTAGGCCTCCAAAATTAAATTCCGCTAGGAGGGTTAGGGAACTCCAATGATCTGAGTAAAACAGAGCAAGCCCATTAATGTGAGGAAAAGGTAGAAAATGGTAGTAAAAAGGAGGATGACCCTCTGTAGAAATACTGAAAATATAATCACTACTCATAATATTCTTTAAATCTATTTCCAGTGCTAAAATTGTTATGCATTGTCTAGCATCATAGACACTGATGTAGCTATTTATGTTCAATCAATCATCCATTAAGATATTTGGTTGAGGTTATTGATGTAGTGTGATGGTCAGCGTGATGCATTCATAATTACTGCTGTTTAGGTAAATAAATGTTAATTTACTTTGCTATCTATATCAGCTGCTAGTACATAGTAATAGCCAGTAGCTCAGATAAAAGTTATATTTAGAATTTATAAACTTATATGTATGGCATTTTAAAAGTTTAAACATTAAATGTCAGATCAAAGGTTACTGTCCATCATTGAAGAATGAATTAAGCTGTCAACTTTAATATTATTTTTAATATCAGGAATTATTTAAATAAATTGTGATACACAGCATAATGATTTAAATTAAGCAAAATTAATTTTATCAACTATTAGTGGAGTTACCTTTTAAGTGTGTTCTGCAATTAGCATTGATAGTAATTCTTATCCATTCCCTGTTAGATAATTATCTATGACTTTTGTTATTCACTAATTATTTACATTTTCAAAGATGATTTAAAACTGGCCTTCCCAGTAGCAACCTGTCAAGTAAAATCAGAATACAATGCAAAGTCAAGGAAAGGCAGCATAGGAAGACCAGGGTCGCAAGCAAATAATCATAGTACAACAAGTTGGGTCAGTATACAGTAATTCCGTAGAAGGTATAGGAGTTCAGACAACGTATAGAAATTATTGCTCAGGCAAATGTGAAATGGCAGAGCTTAAATAAAGACCTGATGAAGTCATGAGCCTGCATCAAAATCAAAATGCACATGTGAGAATTCTGGGCTTTCATGTAGTTTTTTTTTGCCAACAGCTCAGCTGGTCCACTGTAGGCAGCATTATGCACAAGCTAAGGGTACCCATTACCTCTGTCAGTTCAGAATTACTTAATACTCACAAAATAACTTTATCAGAGGTATCAAATTATTTGATCCAAAGCCAGTGGGTTCACTGCAACAGCTCAACCCTACCCTAATGGGGCTAAAATTTCTGTTCCCTATGGAGTGCTGTCCAGGCCAGGCCAGGACGTTTCCCTACTCCACCAGAGGAGCAGGGATCAAGCTCCATATACTCATAGTTTTAGGCCACAAAGAAGAAATGTCTGCAGAGACTTTAATATCAGAACAGACATGATCCTGGACCAGTCCATCATGACCCCTAGTAAGCTTGCCCAAAGTAGCTACCTCTTTTAAGCCCAGTCCAGTTCCCACAGTGGTGAGGCCTCTGTGAGGTCTGATCACAGATAATTCCCCACTGGATTGGGTACCTACATAGATGATCACTGAGCCTTGCCCAAGTCCTCGGATTGCAGCAGGCAATCTACGGAGAGGTGCTCCAGGTAGTCTGGCTAGATTCACTGGAAATAAAGGCAACCCATTTGCCAGTCAATAAAGGACAATTGCATTAAGGTTTAGGTCCCTCAGCTAGTATCTTTTTAAAAGTAGAAGTCCTAAAGCTGACTGGCATGGCACTTCTGGCCCAAAATGGACTGCTAGTGGAGGAAGTCTTGCAAAGTCTGTAGTCAGCAGTCAGCACAACTTCTCAGACTGCTGCCTTATAACTGAGTACCATGAAAACCCCAGGTGAACATAGTTCTCTTAAAGAATACGTTGGAGGGCCTAGCCATATCCCCAAATAACCCACCTGCTGACATTTAAGAATTAAAAAACCGTCATTGAAATACACACTTTCAAAGCACTAACACGTGCAGCCCTGAACAAGAGGGAATGTTACGCTGCCTTAAACTTTATTCCAATTTGCCCAACATCCTGCTTTGGCCACAGCATACATCCATTATAAAGTGCTGTATAGTTATCATTCACAGTGTATGCGATCAGGAATGTATAGATGCTGGGTAATTGACAAAAGTATTTTACTTATACAGCTACATTTGCCTTATATTATTTTTGGTCCGTATATATTTAGTCCAGGGTATTATGTCTGCATTATTTGAAAGTATGTATTGGTATTTCTTTTACTTATATTTTTCAGTGTTAGGACAGCTACAATGTCTTAATAGTCTATTCTTTGAAAGTAAAACCTCATTCTATTATTGTAACAGGTTACATTACATTGCAGATGTTTGAACGTAACCGACACATTATGCAGGGTGCTAACTGCAGCTAATTGCATGCCTGTGGCATGAAACTCTGGTGGTTCTATTCATTGGCATGGGAGATTTTACTTGATAAAATTGAAGTTGTGTTAATTCTCTTTTAATACTCTGAGTAATTATGTTCTATTTATGGTGCATAAAATTGTATATACAAGTGCCTATTGCACAAGGGACTTATCCTAATGCTCATCAGTTACTATTATTATAACTATTTATTTATATAGCACCACTAATTTTACAGCACTGTACAGAGAACTCACTCACATCAGTGCCTGCACCATTGGGGCTTACAGTCTAAATTCCCTAACACACACACACACACACACACACACACACACGCAGACTAGGCTCAATTTGTTAGCAGCCAATTAACCTACCAGTATGTTTTTGGAGTGTGAGAGGAAACTGGAGCACCCGGAAGAAACCCATGCAAACACAGGGAGAACATACAAACTCCTCACAGATAAGGCCATGGTCAGGAATTGAACTGTAAGGTAGAAGTGCTAACCACTTAGCCACTTCTTCTCCCTTATAGGTTGTCAGATATTCCTAGATGTATATGTATATTTCCTGCATGTGCTCTAAATCTTAAACATGTTGAAAAGTAAACCAGAAAACATATTGAAATAATAAACCTTTTCTACTCTTGCAATTCTATTACTATTCATTTTATTTATTTTTTGTATGTTATTCATTTTCCAGTAAAATGTTACGATAATAAAGAGAAGTTTGCAAATCTGTCTCACTTGTCAGAGAAAATTATAAGTTTGAATGGACTAAAATGTATTAGCTAGTAAAGTTAAGTAGTGGCTTTTACCTAGAAGCATGAAAGAGTCAACAATACTATACATTAATCATAATAGTTTCTTTCAATGAGTTATAGTATTCACTCTAAGGGAGTTAAAAACTGTTAAACCATAATTATATATTAATGCAAAGTATAAATACATCATGTACCATTTACAAATATATACAGAATGCAAACGTTCCTATACCATGACAGAACATAAAATAATGACATTGTAATCTCAATAACTAGCTTAGTGCAGGCTATTGCCTCTGTACTTTTCCATTTTAGGCTCTCTGGTGTGTCGTTCAATAGATTTACATGTAACCAAATTCAGCAGGGAGAACACAAAGTATTAAACAGTTCCCTCAACCAGATCATAGGGAAAGTAATGTAGTATGAAAGCATGTACTTGTGGTGGCACTAATTGGATTCGGGATTACATTCTGCCTCCAACGCCTGTGGTAGACCTCTGAACAGGTCATGGGTTATGTAGTTAGGTATCTTTTTCTGCAAGGTGCATTTTGAACAGTAAATGTTGATCAAACCAGGCCAAGTGTGGCGACATTTTTAATGTATGGATTTTATTACATTATTAATCCTAATAAAGTAAAGAAAATTAAATCAACCATGCAAGGTCTTTGGTTCAAATATGCGAAAGAAGGGTTGCACTAGAAACACAATGTTGTAGACAAGGCACAGGAAATTAAATTTATCAACCGTTCTCTGACAACCACTATCAGACATTCCATATTACACATCATGTTTTGCTGAGACTTAAGCTTTGCAGGCTATGCAGTAAGCAGTCATTGAAACAGACTATTGTTATCCCTGCACAAGCCATAAGACAACCCTGGGAGGCTTGTTACTTGAGTAGCTTAATAACCACACTGATTATTGCAGTTACGCTAGTGATCTGTACACTATTTTGAACTTTAATTCATCCTTTTGTCATACTGCACTCCCCTTCTTGCCAATCAGAAAAATCAATTCACTGCATATTCATTATTACTAACTGTGAGTCACCTTAAAGTTATTTATTACATGACAAGCCATCTCATTATGCATTCAGTTATTCTATTTTAAACTTCTAATCGATGCCATAATAAACTTAATACATACTTTAACGAGTATAATATATGTTATGCTTAAGGAAACAAAGATGTGTGTGTTAATCTGTAGGTCACATTGTAACACTATTGCATTGCTTCTGATAGATGATAAATTCTGCACTATGGCTAATTGGTTACTTTGTTTTTCAACCAGTGCTTTTCTTAGAAACCCTGATCAAAGAGTACAGTGGAAACAAGTGTAATTTAGCTATTACAGCAGGGGTCAGTTAAAGAAAGTGTATTTTAACTATAACGGCTTGCTTTTAGAAAAGCCACGATTTAGCAAATTGTATTGTAAATCCCCTTGTATGAATGAGTATGAGTGATGCCCTGAGTGCTGTGTGAATTGGGTGACACCTCTGCCTGTGTTTGCATAACATTCAAATTTCTTATTAGCATACTTGTACAGCTGTACAGGGGCACCTTTTTGTATACACCTACTGGGATGAAAGGGAGGCAGCTAAACCTGGGTGGTGTATAAAGAACCTCCAGAAGGTAAGTGCCAGGAAATATGCATCTACATTGCCCCACAAATAGACAGAGGGATAAACTATTAATTGCCTACATTATATTTTCTTAATTGATCATGACATTATCCCCACATTAAACTAATTCATTAAAACAGTGCCCCAAATATGTGAACTTAAAACATCCAAGTGAAAACATGTTTTTGTTATTTTAAGATTTTTGCTTTTTAGAAAAATACATTGCTCAAATCAATACATAGAGTTCCTATGTATCCCAGATTGCCAAGGCAGTCCCTTTTTTCCACCCAAAGCTGCAAGTCTCCGGTGGGTTTGGAGATGTTGCCTATAGCAGCCTATCCTATTTTAGTTATCATTTATTTAGTAAATTCTACAAAATTAATGCTAGAATCTGATTGGTTGCTATAGGCAACATCTCTACTTTTCAATCCCATCGGAAACTCGCAGCTTGATATATTTACTCCAAAATCTTCAACTGAAAAAAGAAGGGGATGGCATCATGTGTCACATTCAGAGAGGAATTACTAGCTGATATTGACGCAGTTGAACAAGGAGGCGCAGAGTCTAACGTACCCCTGGTATTCACCAGGGACCTCGGCAAGGGAGTTTTGGCTTTGCTGCAAGGACGCGGTTCTCTGAGACAGCCACCAGCGTAGTAATGGAGTGGACAGAAGCGTAGTCAGACAATCTTGGTCAGAACCAAATGGGCGGCATGGTACAAGGGATGATCCAAAGAATAGTCAGAGGCAGGCCAGAAGTCAGGAAACCACACGGGCAGCAAAAGTACAAGGCTAAATCCACAGAGAGGTCAAACAGATAGCCGGGTCAAAACACTAGGAACAGGAACAATCAAACAGGGAGCTGGAGCAGGGTAAAACCAATATTCTGGCACCCTAGTGGTGCCAGAGCCTCCTATAAATACCCTCTCGGAGAAGCCTGATAGGCGAAGAGTGTATCAACGGTCAGAGACGCTGACCACTGACCGAAAGCCGCCTAGCGTCCCCATTGCCTAGCAACGGGACGCCAAAGTAACAGCGCATGTGCGCGCCGATCCCGGGAGTAAGAAGGTGTCCCGTTGCCTAGCATCGGAAGTTACAGGCAGCCGCCTCTCACACCTACTGTCAGTGCCTAGGCGGCGCCTGACAAAATGGTTGTCACAATTTTTAACTTCAAGATTTTGATGGCCCTTTCCATAGAACAGATACAGTTGAAAGATTCAGAAACCCAAATCACATAAACAATGTCCACAGTATGTATTGGTAATTAAAGATAAGGACTGTGACTTCTACATTCCTTATTTGGTAGATCCAAATCTGTTAGAAACATAAAAATTGCTTTTTGAGTGGAGAAATCAGCTGCTAACAGAAGGGGCATTGGAGATACAGTTCAGTAAAAGTTTAGGCACTAAATTTACAAATGTTGCTGTATCTCTTTATCATCTCAATGAAACCAAAGATGGGGAACTGATAAAAAGATCTCCATCTTTTATAAGATAACATTGCAAATTTATATAATATACAACAGGATATGTTGTTCTATGTCTGCCTATAGTGTTTCATGATTTGATACTATAGTCACACATGAAGGTGCCCCATGTAATTACTTCCAAATATTATCAAATGTTAGCTTAGGGACTCACCTACAGGCGATGGCTTGATGCTGGCAGGTGAGCTTAACCCCACTCTAGCTATATTGTGCACAAAATTCTCCTTTATGTATATGCTGACACATAGGTATTTTTATATATTATTTTTTTCTGAGTGCCGGAAAACATTTTTCTTTTATTTGCACTTACACATTGGTCTTATTTGTCCTTGGCTGCCATATGAAATGAATTTATTCACTTGTACAGATTTCATTAATTTAAAGAAGCGCAGCTTTTTCTCTTTCACTAACAACCCAATACCAAACCTGCAGCAAGATTGCAGCTGTGCAAACCAACTGTGATTAAGCTAGGGGGGTTCTGAGTTGCAAAACTCTGATCATATGCAGAATCTTTGTGTTATATTGAAATGTGGCTTGACTTTTAAACATCGGGGGGTATATTTACTAAACTGCAGGGTTGAAAAAGTGGAGATATTGCCTATAGCAACCAATCAGATTCTAGCTATTATTTTGTAGAATGTACTAAATAAATGATAACTAGAATTTGATTGGTTGCTATAGGCAACATCGCCACATTTTCAAACCTGTCGTTTTAAAAATATACCCCCAGGTTTCATTCTCCCCTCTGAAGAATCAAGCATGATTTCCTCAGAAGATCTTCCTATACTCATATATGCATTTGTGTCCTCACAGTTGAACTGCTGCAATGCACTATGCTTGGGTCTCCCAGAAAAATAACTGCACCATTTGCAGTTGGTACAAAATGCCGCAGCCAGGCTATTAACTAACCAGCCCTGTTCCTGCCACATAACACCTGTTCTCCATTTCCTTTACTGGCTCCCTTTTAGATGGCGAATCTGTTTTAAGATTGGCTTATTGACATTCAAAGCCCTACACAACCAGAGTCCTGGGTACTTGAAGCAGCTTCTCATTTACTGCACTTCCACTGGCATACTTCGATCCGCAGATGAAGAACTTCTAGCAGTTCCTAGAATCTCCCATAATTCATTTGGGGCTGGGGCTTTTAGCTTTGTGGCTATTACTCTCTGAAACTCAATGCTTCGCACAGTCTGCCAGGGCCCCCTGATTCATCAAACGCATTTCACAAATGCCCCTTAATTTTCTAAAAAGCAACACAATAAAAAAGATGCTTAGCCTTCTCTACTGAAGTCTGTTAATTCTTTATATGTTTATTTGGTATTATGTGTTTTTTTTATCTGCAAATTTTGCTTTTTTTTTCTTAAAGAGTTAAAGTTACATTTCACACTATTTAATGGGAGAAACTGAACTTTCATCTTTAGTCAAAAGGTTTACATGCATATTGCTCACTGACTTGGTCTTCAGGTGTTTTCACTTGATGTACCTACCAGGAAGGGATTTGTCATGTCACTGTTCTAGCATCATTTTCATACTGAGTATTCCTGTCCAAGAAAATAAATTGCTGCAATCATTTTGGTCAGTATATCGGAAAAGGGCACTTAAATCCTAGCTATATATTTAGCTGTCATTTTTGTATGCAAGGTAGAATATTGAGATTTTTAAAAAAATAAATTAAATCAATGTTATTTTGTATACATAAATTCAATTTATCATTCCTAATTTTATTTATGTCTATGGATATTGCCCCCGTGTGCAATAGTGAATAGGATAGCTCCCATTAAAAAACTAATATGCTTAAGAATATTTGATTTTCACATCTAATCTTCTATATCCAATATGTCAGCTTGAAAACTTCCAGATAGAATATTTTATGGCATTTTAGGACAATCTTTCATGTTGACCCTGAGGGACTTGTCATTCTCAAGAGCAGATATTAATCTGTCTCAGAAATATTGCATGGCAAATACTGTGGCAAAGTTTGTATAATTTATACAGCATTAATGCAATTTTTAGTGTCGCAGCACAGTCTGTATAGAGATCTAAAGCATAGAAAAAAAAGCAAAAAATAACATGATAGGCTAGTAACAACGGCGCATCTACTGTTTAGGACAGAAGATAATTTTATTTTAATTTTAGCTTTCCTTAACAATATTTATTGCCTACAGCAAAATCCCTCCCCAGAGCGCTAGTTCTCTGATGTGCTGCCCAAAAAAGGAACTTTCAATTGAAATCTAACCAGTTGCTTGCTGCTGGCAAATCATTGATCTTTACAGTGTCTTTTAAATGTGTTATACAGTATGTTTCATAAAATGTAAAAATAAGGTTATTCTCATAAATCTCTGTTGCTATACCGTACTGTTCTCTATATTCACAAATAGCTTTAATATGATACAATGATTCTATCAGTCCAATTCTTGTCTAGCTAAGGAATCTCTGAACCAGCACAATTTCAGGAAAGTATTAGTGTAGTAAAAGTACTATAAACAAATCTTAAACAACACAACATAGTTTAGTGTATTTTTTTTTACCAGTTTTATGACAAAAGACTGTAAACTGCAACTTGTATGCAACTCTACAATGTAGTGTTGTAACTCCTATACTGCAAGCTGCCAGAATCATTAATGCTCACCAGGCCTCATACATACGGGCATTCTTTTAAACCATTTAACACATGTTCTCGATGCATTTTAAATTAATTTGGTACTAATAGTCCAAAAAAAAAAATGAATGCAGTTGGTCCTATAAACACATACTTTCTGAAAAGTTTTTGCTTTGCACCAGTTTTAACAGTGTTTGGAAGTGTTCAACGCATGCAAACACTACAATGAGATTCTATGATAATGCCCATTTAGCACATGTCTAAGCAAACATCAAACAATTGTCAGGATGTATTTGACACATTGCCAAAACAACTTCCTGCGTTGTCACCATGAAAAACTGCTAAGTGCAGGAATAGTAAGAGAGCACAGTATTAGTGAAAATAAAATGGCTAATCCAGGAAGTGGAACATCTAGAGATATATGACTATTCTTTGCATGCCTATACTCTTAGGGCTAAAGATATACTAGCCTACTCTTCTAGAACTTCCAGGATACTCCCGAATTTCGGACAGTTTTCCTAGAAGTCCATCTCTGCCTGGTCCCGCTCGCTGCTGTGAATCATGTTATCCTGGTCCCGCCCCCACTGCATAATGTTAGTATCGCAGCACTGTAGAATGCAGGACGGGCCATGATGAGACAAATCACATTACCATGCCTCCCCACACTTGTCACTTGGACCTCTCCTCGGAGGAGCTGATAAAAAAAATCAGCACAAATGGCTAAAAAAAGGAGACATTTCTAGATGTTGTGAAAAGTGTCACATCAGACTGGAATGATGTGTTCAAAGAGCAGAAGGAATAGCAAGGTAACAATATAGTAACATAGTAGTGTTACTATATTGTTACCTTGCTATTCCTTCTGCTCTTTGAACACATCATTCCAGTCTGATGTGACACTTTTCACAACATCTAGAAATGTCTCCTTTTTTTAGCCATTTAATTAATCTTTTCAAATATTGCTTATATTGACATAATTTTATCTGATTGCAGTACTGGAATATTTGTACCAGAATATTATTGCATTGTCACAGAAAATCCCAGTGACATCACCCCATGACTTCACTAGTCACTACCTCCAGACTGGTAGGCCTGAGACTTTGTATATGGTAACTAAATCAGCTACATTATGCCAGGCATTGTAATTTGTCACAAAACTTACCTGCCTCACACTCCTGTGCTGTTGATTTCCTCTACCTCTGTGTAGAGGTCCGCACTTCCTAGTTCAGGCGGCCACATGATCATGGCTGGGGGACGGCATATGCTAAACTGCATAGTATATAAAGCTCACTCTGACACTATAGCAGTGTCAGAGCAATGGGTTTTTCTGCCAGTATGACTCCCTGTTTGCTGCAAAAGTTGAGCTTACCTGTGCTTCTCCTTTGGCTTGTCTTTCTATTACCCTTGTGTACCAGTCCTTGCTGGTTTTGACCACAATCTCTCAGATCCTGATTTTGTACTGCACTACTGCCTGTGTACCAGATCCTGGCTTATTATTGAACTTCCCTTCTGCATACTGATTTTGTACCTCGCTACCGCCATTGTATCAGTCCTTGGCTAGCTGTCCATCTTTCTGTCGAAGTCAGCAAATTGGATAAAGTCATTTCAATTAATATCGAGCAAACTTGGTTGTTTTTGTCTGAAAAGATGCGTATTGCATGCTATGGCGTGAAAGGGTGTACGCAGCCGCAACACGTGGCAATAACAGTTTTCTACACAGTGACACACATTCGCACAAATACGCACATCTGTAAATAGTACACATTAATTGTAGTCGCAACACACAGTTATTTATGTCGAAATATAGTAGCGTTTATGTGTAATATTATAAGTTATATGCATATTAGTAAAACATATGGTACAGGTTAAAGGAAATGTGTCATGTCTGGTATCATATTAATCCCCTATTCATCGGCAGCTGTCCGATTCATTCGGCGAAGAGATCGCACATTGCATACTCTAGTTATTGATGTTAGGGAATAAACCTTTAATGTGATACTGACTATAAAATGCTAATAGAGTCTTGGTGGGAAGATCGGAGCACATCCCCTGGAGAGATGACCTCCACCCTTGGATTCTTTAGTTTGAACTAGCCTATGATCTGCAACTTATTGGACCTTCCTGAAGCCTAGACCAATAGAAGCAAGCCACACCATCTGCACTGTTTTACTGTATTTCTGTCTGCATATAAGCAGGAGCTTTTCATCTAGTGGACAGTCATCTTGACCACAGACTTCAGACCTGAATAACTGTTCACTGGATCCAGAGCGCCTGCGATAAGTAACGGCTGTAATCATTATTATTTCGCTTGAATTATTCTGCTACTTTTTGAGAATAAATATTTGTGCGTTGAAAACACAAATCGAGATTCGACAATCGTTATTGGATAGCGACAAAACGTGCATAACATTTCGGATTTCCCTTTCTCTCCACTATGTTACTCATAGTGACTGATCAGAGGGCCGGGACCTGCATGTTCCACCCCTTGTGGTGGTTTCTTGTTGAGGACCGAGGAACCCGTTAGACTCCATGCCTCTGTTTGGCCAATGCTAAACCGGGCTAACATGTGTATTCATCACCCCCAGGGCTCTCCTCCTGAGACAATCATTACACAATTAGATTTAGTTTGAATTAGATCTATTAGATTTAGGGAGACTTGGAATGGATTCCTTGATAACTCCTAAAGATCATTTGGTTACAAATGTAAAATTAGTAGAAAACAGAAGAAAAGTAAAATAAAAAAAAAGATTAAACATATCCCTGTTTTTATCCTTATTACTCACTAAGGGCAAATATGTGGTTTAAAGCTTGCGGATTATATTTTCCGATCACATTCACCATAAGCAGTTCGTGTTCACCAATTGTGCTCAAGGTTCACGGTTTGCCGTTTGTATTTGTAGTAAAATTACTGTTTTTTTAAAATATTTTTATTTTTTAACACTATTTAAATAAGTTAAATATTTTGACATACAGTTTGACATTCATGTTCGCAGTTCACACAGTTCATTATTAAAAACAGTTTAAACATATGAATTTAAGCATGTACATGTGTGCGAACTACCTCAACCATGGTCGAGCAGGTTTGAACATTGTTGTACTGGCTTAAACGTGTTCAGACCTGTAAGACTTTCTTGAATTTAGCTCAATTTAAGCTAATTTATTTAATCAACAAAATATTCCAGAGCATTTAAAAATTTTTGTAACAATTTGATCGTTGAACTGTTTTAAAAAAAGATTTGTGGCTGGTTCCAGCATCTCCACCTAAGACCTCGATTAAAAGTACATATATTTGGTATCACTATACTCAGAGGAACTAAAGATATATAGTTTAAGGTAATTTTATGGAATTGCTCTACATTTATAAAAGTGGTCATGGTAAAAATTATGGAAATAATGGAATATTGTTTTGTTATTTTAGTCTGGTATTCTTTAGCTAACTCACATAAAATAGAAAGCTTACTCTTTCAAAGTGTTACCAAGAAAGTCCTAGATTTCACTAAAAACAATATATCGTTATCTTAGATAGAATGAGAAATTAAAAAATAATTCCTGCCCAAACTGATAGAGTGCAAGATAATTAGCAAGTTCTTGGTCATAGAGTTGGAAACCATCTCTTCTCTTGAAAGGGTTGGGGATACTACAAGACATTAAAAATGCATTCATTTTAAAGCTATGTATGCATGGAGCATATTATACTATGCGCATTACCTGCATATAATGTTTACCTAACTAGCACGCCTATAATTTATGTGCTCATTGCAATGCTGTATTTTCTTTTTAATATTTTACAAAGTATTTACTAAGCATTTCATATTTGTTATTTTATAGAGTACACATATAAGACATGCTAGAAGTCCTTGAAGGGATCGCTTCAAACAAGGCCTAACAGTGATCCAATCCCAAATGTGCAGTCTACAATAGGAATTAGAATGCACCTGTACTTTTGAGGATTGCAATTCCTAAAATGCTTTATAGAAGTAAGGTACTATGTTTTGATTATTCAATTAGACAACATTAAAATACATGTTTTGCAAGATGTGTTATTGGTCGTCAGTTACTCATTAATGTTTTTCTTTAACAACCTTGGGAAATATGTGGTTATTGAATCCCAAGTCGGCTGAAGAAGAAGACGAAAAAGCAAGTGGACCTTGATTTTGTATGCCAAATTCCATGAACCATCAGTTCAGAGAAAAGAAACTAAAGAGTCCTATATAAAAGAAAACAATGTGGAGCATAGTCTTCACTCTTCTAAGCATATGAACATTTTGTGGGAATATGCAAGAAGAAAGACAATTATAAAAAAGCATAATATACTTTTACAAACTTTCAAATATCATTACTTGGGGGGGGGGGGGATTTTATAACATAAGAATATATAAGCAAATATAAATCAACAATTTGGTTATCATTATGTTTGATCATTATGTCACAAAACTAGGAGGAATTATTGGATTCTTCGCGATATATGCAGTTTGACACCACCCACTTTTGAGGTGCAGAGTCTAATGAGAGGAAGGTTTTCACCAAGGACCTCTTCAAGGAGGTTTGGCCTTTGCTGCTTCACCCCACAGGTCGCGATTCTCCAGATGGATACCAAGCGAGACCGACAGGAGAGTTAGATTCATCAACAAGGGAAGAAAAGCTGGGCGCTGGATATCAGGATCAATAGAGGAGATTCAGATACAGGATACCAGTACTAGCTTAGAAGCATATGACACTAGATACCAGGAACAGTAGAGAAGATTCAGACACAGGATACCAGGATTTGCGTAGAAACATATGACACTGGATGCTAGAAGCAGCAGAAGAGATTCAGATAGAGGATACTAGGATTATCTTAGTGTCACAAATAAAGCAGATAAAGTGGATTCACTTTTGGCCACCTGGATTAGCGCAGGAAGTAACAGAGGCATGGAGTCTAACAAACCACTGTTTCTCACCATGGACCCCCGCAAGGAGATTTGGGCTTTGCTGCGGGTAAGTTCGCAGTTCACGGCCCTCTGCGCTGCCTCCAGGTGAGACAAGCTGGTATCAAGGTGCAAGAGATTGGTCAATATAGCCGGGACTGGTACATAACAGACTGCAGAGTCTGAATGCCAAAATCAGGAAACAAAAGAATTGTAAGAACAAGCCGGGTCAGCAACAATCAGAAAAATATAGTACCAAACAACAGACAGAAGAAAAGTCAGGAGCAGTCCAGGTCAGGATACAAAGGAATCAACCACAATATGTACAGAAACACTGTAGTGAAGGTATGGAGCTTTTACTCTGCCTGGAACTGAGGAATGAATAGAGGGAGCGTGCTAGACAGTGGGTCTGAAAAGTAACTGCCGGACATCGATGTGTGACACTTAGAAGCATATGATACAGGATACCAGGTTATCTTAAAAGGATATGATGCTAGATACCAAGAACAGTAGAAGAGAGGATGCCTGGGTACCAGGGAGCCAAACAATCCAGCAACTACACAGATTACAGGACACAAAGATCTGATCTGTCCAAGAGCTTTAAATAGTTAGGGCAATGAGGGGGGAGTGAATTCTAATCAATCTGTGGCTGAATACCAAAGCTAATAAAAGAGAGAATCCAAGATTATTATTATTATTATTATTATCATTTATTTGTTAGGCACCACAAGATTTCCGCAGCGCCGTACACAGTACAAACAGTAGACTATACAGGGTGAAACAGTACAGAACAATAAACAAAAATACCAATACTTCAGAAACTCCAGGCAGGCTGCTGCAATAAGCATGGAGCAGAAGAACAGGTGAGGAGACAGGAGGGAAGAGGGTCCTGCTCATGTGAGCTTACATCCTAAAGGAGGGTAGACAGAACCAGGCACAAGGGGAGCCAGAAGAGAGAAGGGAGAGCGAGTGGAGGAGGTGAGGTGGTTAAGTAGATGGTTGGTAGGCTTTGCGAAAGAGGTGAGTTTTCAGTGCACGTTTGAAGCAGCACAGAGTAGGAGAGAGACGGATGGAGCGAGGGAGGTCGTTCCAGTGAAGGGGGGCCGCACGGGAAATGTCTTGGATTCTGGAGTGTGAAGAAGTGATAAGAGAGGAGGAGAGGCGGCGATCATTGGCTGAGCGCAGGGAGCAGGCAGGAGTGTGTATGGAGAGGAGGTTAGAGATGTAGGGGGCAGTAGAGTGGGAGAGAGCCTTGTATGTGGTGGTGAGGAGTTTGAAGAGGATTCTATAGGGGAAGGGAAGCCAGTGTAGGGCGAGGCAGAGAGGGGAGGCAGAGGAGGAGCGGCGTGAGAGGAAGATGAGTCTTGCAGCCGTATTGAGTATAGAGCGCAGGGGGGAGAGATGGGAGTGGGGGAGGCCAGTGAGGAGAAGGTTGCAATAATCCAGGCGGGAGATGATGAGTGCGTGGATGATGGTTTTGGTGGCATCCTGAGAGAGGAAGGGATGGATGCGGGCAATGTTGCGTAGATGCGGGCAATGTTGCGTAGAGCCTGCCTACTGATAGGACGCAGCTCATCAGCGCCTGGAGACCCAGCCGAGGAGGCCAGGTAAGAGTGCAGGATGAGGCACAATTTTATTACATTGCCAGAATAGTTCCCAAACAGGAGAAACATCATATTTGGCAAATGTATCTCATGTTTTAAGTGCATGTCCCTGAATTCTAACAGTTGGCCATGCTGTGGCTTCCATTTCGTGGTAAAGGGGTTTATCACAAATGTGGGTCACTCTTTGCATTCATTATTATTATTATTATTATTATTATTATTTTTATTATTATTATTGCATTAGTTATGTAGGATGTATGATGCTTTAATGACTGCATATACGTAGGAAGAGGTTAGTTGTATAGCATTAAGAAAGACTCCATGTATTTGAATATATGCTGAATGCGCATTTTTTGAATGCTATATATAGCTTGTGATAGAGAGACATTCCTGAAGTCAAGTCTTTATTTAGCATGTGACTTCATGTTTGTTGATAAACAGCAAGTCTTTTCTTTTCTTTATATATATATAGATCAATACTCATGTCCCACAGTTCTGTGAAAAATATGAATAAACCATGGTACATCTATTAACAGATGTTTGTAAAATTGAAGATGTTACTTTCTCTTTTATATATGGTGTTAGAAATTATCAGATATTTATGTTGAGTATTAGTACTCAATAAAACAAGTATCATACTTATCTACAGATTTTTTTACCACTTATATGTGATCAGGGTCTGATTAAGGGTTTCGGCTGCCTGCTAATACACCACTAGCCCTCTCACCAATGTGTACGCTCAAATTCAGCAAGAAATCATGTGTCTAAATTTACTTCAGATTCAATTATGGATTGCTGATACAAAATGTATTATGAAGACAGAAGACATGGTATACCAATGTATAGAATCCCACTTCACCCACTGTATATATATTATTATTATTATTAATGAAATAAATAGACAAAAATCCTTTACTGCTGCTGTGCAGAGAAGCCTTGAACACTTCTCAATAAACTATACAAAAGAAACCACTAAAAAGAACAGCGCTGTGAGAATAATTTAGAGGATTCACTATATAGTATATATAATGTGAACTGGCAGAATATTGTTTGCAATAAAAGAATTGTCTCTAGTCTTAGAAAATTATAAAATATTTATTAAGACATAAAACACACTTCGTTCTTCAAACATATTAAACTATCATACTGCACATAGGGATCGACATGTTGACAGAATTCATTACAGTAAAATTCAGCATTCAAATTTAGACAAATTGTGCCATTCCCTCTTACTTGATCTTGCAGCGCTGACTATCTGATGTTCACTCTTGCTTGTTCTTGGAGCTTTGTTGTCAGTTGGCTGGCTTCTGGAAACTTGGAGTCCTGTATTGAAAATGTATAAAAATTATAATGCAAAATGTTAACAACCTTGACTTATTAGGCTGTTCAAACACAACACTAAAATATGGCCAAATAAAACAAGCCTCTAGTACAGGCATATATAGGCAATAAACTATCTGAAAATTATTTATGATCATATACTAATACCTAGCAGCCCCACCTTACTAGTATTTAGCATTCTAGTGAGCGCTGAGACTAGAGAAAGTACCCCAGTGAATGCCACACAATACAGAGATAATGCCCTCCCACCAGTCATTTTATCACCTCCTCCCGAGCCATTTCATTACACACCCAGCAGCCAATTTATGATCCCACCAGAGGTTACATCACCCATCCAACCAATTTATGATCCCACCAGCGATTTCCTCACTTATCCAACCAGTTATTTCACCACACCACCAGCCAATTCATCGCCTACCTTAGCTATCAACAACCAGTGGCCAATTCATGACCCCTCCCCACCCAGCAGCCATTTCATCACCCCCCAACCATCAACCCTCTTCCGCAGACAAATTATCACCTTTTCTTCCTCCTTGGTATTTAAGCATTAGGTTAACCTTACCTTCCTCTCTTCTGGCCCTGCTCCTCTTCTTTTGCAGCCTCCAGCACTACACTGCAGAAATCTTCATTTTTTTGGTTTACATGCAGCCGGCAGCATATGTGCCTGCTGTTAGCTGCCCTGTCAGAGCGGGCGCAATCTGTACTTAATCTGGTCTAAGACTAAGAGTTCTACAGCTGCACTGACTCGTTGCATAGTGACAGTCGGGCCACCCCACTGAATCCAGGGGGTGGCCTGCCTGCACTGTGCCCACTAAGGCCCAGCGCCCCAGGCTGCAGCGTGGTTAGCCTATTGGCTAATCAGGCCCTGTTTGTGTAGGTTGCTTCTTGACTTCAGTGGCACCCTCATAACATAAATATTATGAGCTCTATTATATGAGAATAGGACCTTATTATATCTGCTCAGATGTATGTATAAAAAAATCCATTAGTGCTGGGAAAAAAATAATAGATATTAAGGTTGCAGATGAAAATCAACACTTTTATTAAAACATATCTAATGAAAATTTTGCTTGAGGCAACTACATAGAACAGATAACATACCATAAAATCATGTGCCATACTAATGTGACCATTCAATGCTAACTGGTTTGTGTTCCAAGTTGGAACGCATGTAGCTTCCTAGTATGGAAGCCTAAAAGTATTAAAACTTTTTGATAGGTTTACAACCAACAATAGTGTAAAGAAAGGGTAGAGATAGCATAGAGATGTGGCTTGACAGTGATATTGGTAAATGCATTACCTTATTTGTACCCATTATAATAATCTAATGAAGTGTCATCTACACAATAGAAAATAGTGCATTCACACATTTTGCAGACTAATAAGTCTATATCTATGTTATTTTGGACAAAGGCAAACCTTGCAAAGTGCCCATCACCTGAGTTACAGATTAAAGCAAGCTCCAACTGTGATCTGACTAGAGATGTGCGGGTCCGGTTCCCCGAGAACTGAACCCACCCGAACTTGTGCATAAATGTTTCTGGCTGTCAAAAGTCATATCTGTCAGCAGTATCTACCAACTAATTTTTAGCACTACAAGTGCTTTGCGCTCAGAATGGATTCAAAGCAGTCGACATATGATCAGAATGAGCAACCAGGTTCTGTCACCAGTCCTGATGTTAGTGTTCCCAGTATGTCATCTGGCCAAGGCAATGTCAAACAAGAGAGTGTTTCCAAATCAGTGCAAAAAAACCCAAAAAAATTTACTGTATTGAAGCGAAAAAGAAGTGTAACTGAGCAAAAGTTAAGTGCCGATAAAAAAAAAATTGCAAACATGTGATTCTACACACGCAGTGGCAAAGAGAGAATGAGGCCTTTACCTTTGCCTATTAGTGGCAGATCCCAAAAAGTTACCCAGCCTACAATTGGTGCACAACTACTGTTACGCGTCAAAGCCGAGCTGCAAGAAAACAGTAAGGCATTAGAGGAGAATGTTTGCTCTGATTCACAAATGACAACAATCCCTGTGGAGAGTCCATCCAACAGTGGGATGTCTAATCGTGAGCATTCTGCTGATGTGTGCCTTAATAGCCCGAGTGTAGCCGGTGATACCCAAATTGAGGAAGCCACTTTGGAATTAGAAGAGGATGAGGGGGAGATTTCTGTAGGTGACAAGGGCGCTAATGAGGATGTTGATGAGGATGAGGTTGTTTGTGTAAGTCCTGCACCAGTGGCAGCAGTTCTGGCACGTGACAAGAAAAAGGCCATTGTCATGCCTGGCCATAAAACAAAAAAATCCACTTCTTATGTGTGGAATTATTTCTACCCAAATCCAGACAACAATTGTATAGCCATTTGTAGTGTATGTGAAGCCACAGTCAGTCGAGGGAGGGACCTTAACCATCTTGGAACCTCGTCTATGTTACGCCATTTAACGAGAGTTCATGGAAAAGTGTTGGGAAAAGCTGTAAGTTCTTCCCAAAAAAATACAAGCACTCCATCATCAGCTAAGACCCTCCGCTCACCGACATCCCGACGACTACAAAATACACCCACCACACCATCCTCATCAATATCCTCAGTAGCGCTCGGAGTTAGCCTGGCATCCCACTTAAGGCTGGATGACTCCTGCACTATTATTGATTCCTCTGAAGAAAGCATTAGTCCCACTGCTGCTGCTGTTGCTGCTGCTGGGGGTGAATCGTCATCCCAGAGGCAGGTCAAGAAAATGAGCAGTCCTACATTTCAGCAATTAACTGTGAAACAATCATTTGCGAGGGGAAGCAAATATGACAGCAGTCACAAAGTCGCCAAGCGAATCACAGACGCCATGGCTGCAATGTTAGTTTTAGATCTGCGTCCAATCTCCACAATAAACGCAGCTAGTTTTTCACAGTTAATTGAGGTTTTGTGTCCGCGTTACAGAATTCCATTGCGACACCATTTCTTCTGTAAAGCAATTCCACAACTATACCAAAAAGTGTGTAAAAATGTAGAGATTGCGCTGAAAAATGCCATTCTGCCCACTGTCCACTTAACCACAGATATGTGGACAAGTGGAAGTGGCCAAACCAAAGACTATATGACTGTGACAGCCCACTGGGTTGGTCATTCACCTTCACCAGCAGGAACAGCAGCAGCATGTACACCACTACGTAACATTTGTCACAGGCAGGCCACTCTTTGTATCACCGGCTTCACTAACAGGCATACGGCTGACAATTTGTTACACAAACTGAGAGATGTGATTGATGCATGGCTTATACCAGTCGGACTCTCCCCAGGGTATGTCATTTCTGATAACGCCAACAATATAGTGCGAGCATTACAGCTGGGTGATTTCCAACATATTCCCTGTTTTGCTCACACCATCAACTTGGTGGTGCAGAGCTTCCTGCGAAATAACCGTGAGGTGCAGGAGACGCTTTCGGTGGCCCGTAAAATTTCAGGCCATTTCAGGCATTCAGCCACAGCATGTAGGAGGTTACAGCAGCTCCAAGAGCAGTTTAACTTGCCCTGCCACCAACTTAAGCAAGAGGTGGTAACTAGGTGGAATTCCACCCTGTACATGCTTCAGAGGATGGAGGAACAGCGCAAAGCCATCCAAGCATATTGCACAAGCCATGACATTGGGAAAGGAGGGGGGATGTATTTTACTCTTGCACAGTGGGGAATCCTTTCAGTCCTGTGCAAGGTGCTGAAACCATTTGAAGTTGTGACGTGTGAGGTGAGTGCAGACTCTGCTAGTTTGAGCCAAGTCATTCCTTTAGTTAGACTATTGGAAAAGCAGCTTGAGAAAATGAAGGAGGAGCTGAAAGCAACCAATTCAGCAAAGTATGTTGGCCTTGTCGATCAACTACTTAATTCGCTTCACAATGATCCTCGAGTTATTAAGATCTTGAACTCGGATCAGTACGTTTTGGCCACTGTGCTTGATCCAAGGTTTAAAACCTACATTGAGTCTTTACTTTTAAATGAGCGAGATGTGAACTTTTGCAAGGAGCTATTTCTCAGCAAGTTGTCCGCTGAACTGGGCCTCGGCTTGACAACGTGTCCTCCTTCACTTTCTCAAGCTGCTGCTGCTCGTAAAAAATTTAATTTACAAAAAAGAAGCAGGGAAGACACAGGGGGCAGACCAGAACAATTTAACATCTGGGCTAGTTTGAAGGATTTTTCAAAAAAATTTGTCACTTTGCCCATAACTCCATCCAATACGAGTATAAACATGCAAAGGATGCTGGAGGATTACTTTCAAGAGGTAGTTGATATGGTAATTTCAGACAGTCCCTTTCCTTACTGGGAAGAAAAGCAGGCCATTTGGAAACCCATGTACAAACTTGCTTTGCAATACCTAAGCTGCCCACCCTCTAGTGTGTACTCTGAACGAGTGTTCAGCACAGCAGGGAACTTAGTCAGTGATCGCCGTAGAAGGTTACTTCCCAAAAATGTGGAGAAAATGATGTTTATAAAAATGAACTGCATCTTCCACGAGGAAGGCCTTCACCATCCAAGACATCCAAGCACTGACTGTTCTCTAATGGCGGATTCAAGCGGCGATGAATTGATCGTCTGTGATGATGACATACACACTGATGAGGGTGAGGATGAAGCTGAAGATGATGACGATAACATCTTTGGAAAACTTTCTATGTAAGTGTAGGGTGCAATCTACCCCAAAAGAGGAAAGGGACTTGTGTCATTTCCATATCACGTATCGTCTTAAAAGGCTGCTGTTTGGGCAATGTCTCCTTAAGGGTAGGGTGTCATAGACAGAGTGACCCCAAACTGCCTTTGTCCATTTCTCTTAATATTGTACAGTCTATAACGGCTGAATTTTTTTGTATTTTATATAAGTGGAGGGGAGCCTAGAGAGACAGAAAACAACCTGGCTTTCTCCATGTCAATTAATATTGTACAGTCTATAACGGCTGAATTTTTTTGTATTTTATACAAGTGGAGGGGAGCCTAGAGAGACAGAAACCAAACTGGCTTTCTCCATGTCAATTAATATTGTACAGTCTATAACGGCTGAATTTTTTTGTATTTTATACAAATGGAGGGAAGCCTAGAGAGACAGAAACCAAACTGGCTTTCTCCATGTCAATTAATATTGTACAGTCTATAACGGCTGAATTTTTTTGTATTTTATACAAGTGGAGGGAAGCCTAGAGAGGCAGAAACCAAACTGGCTTTCTCCATGTCAATTAATATTGTACAGTCTATAGCGGCTGAATTTTTTTTTTTTTTTTTTCGACAAGTGGAGGGGGGCCTATAGAGGCAGAAAGCAAACTGCCTTTTTCCATTTCTTTACATATTTAACTATAAGTGTAGGGTGTAATATACATCCAAAGACGATGGCTGAATTGCCAATATGCATAGATGGAGAGAAAGACAATCTGTTTTGTGTGTAGAATAAATGAAGGCCTACCAACAAAGAATTAAACTGTTTTTTGGATGATTTATTACCTCTGCAATTAGATTACTTATCTCTAAAACAGTTGAAGCACTAAATTGCGTTATTTTATGCCCAAAAACATTGATTTTCCAACAAAATAGCAAAACAAAACCAAACAAAACCAAAACACGCAATGGCGGTTTTGCAAAACCAAAACACGATGGTAATCCAGATCCAAAACCGGATCCAAAACCAAGACACGGGGGTCAGTGACCATCTCTAGATCTGACACCAGTATCCAAATATCATGGGTATATGGCTTTATCCACACCTTTATGTGCATATTGACATTCAAAATGTATTCTATCTGAACCTCTTCTATAGATACAACTGTTATCGTCCTCTTATGACCGAAAGCAAATTGGAAAACATATCCTAATACCAATTATAGATTCTAGGAATTTAGTTTATGGTACCGCCCCTCAAACTCACCTGACATATACTGTACATCTGTTATTTTGATTTTCAATGAAACTACAGTATCCTCAATTGCACCATACTATTGGGCCTTGGTTGGATGTCCCTGGAGTTAAGTTAAAGTGTTTAATTTGCTTGTGAAACCTTCAGTCACTTAATACAAGTTGCCCTATTGTCTGTCCAGACATCTCATCCATGAAGCCCACAACACTGATTACTTTACATACACTTCTAAAGACCTGCAAATGATTCCTTAACATCTTCCTCTACATGTGCCCATCGGGCACTTAAACTTTGCAACAATATACCATTGTCTAGTAATTTTGCCTACTAAGATATTTTAAACATCGGTAACTTTATATTATAAGCATGTGTATAATAGTAATGTTTAATTGCATTTTTCTGTATACACAAAAAAGCATATATAATGTACCTAGGACATACTTGTAAACAATAGGTAACTTTCAAGTAGTTTCTTCCTGGAAAAATATTTTGTAAAAAAATAAAACTTAATTGGATTCACTGTTAAAAACAGTCTTCATGTTTACACTCATTTTTTCTTTTGAAAGCCCGGGAACAGTGCTTTCGTGCCCTAGTGCTAGAAAAGAAAGTGTAAAAACTTAAAAACGTGCACAGGGCTGCAGTATGTGACCCTCCTCTAGAAAGGAAGTGTCCTAGTCCCCAACCCCCGGATCGAAAAGGACCCTTAGGGAGCAAGGGTCTTCAGACCCCCTTCACTGTATGGCTAGGGGGGCCTTTAGACCCTGGGATCCACCAAACTTTCACCCAGGGCTCAACAACTGGCCCACCCCCGAAAGGATGGGCAATGATGAGATTCAGGGGGGCCGGAACCTAAGGATCACGCAGCACCCCCTAGATCTTCGGGGATATAGAGCCCATAAGGGTCTAATATCCGTGACAAAAACACACAAATTAAAGTGAAATACAAAAAGTGAATAAATAGAAAAATAAAAAAGTTCTGAGTGGGTACGGCCCCAGCCTCATGGCCGGGCTATTATAAAACTGTTCTCACCCAGCCATAAGGCCAGGGTAAAGAATAGAGACGGTGCGTAAAATAAAGTGGTCATAATGTGCAAGGTGCCAACATAATTACATTATCACTGTTTTACAGTGCTTGACCTGTGATTTTTTTTAGCACCTTCAGGGGGCACATTAGTCCCGGGTTTTCAAAGCCACTTGCTCGCCACCTGACCAGAAGTCCAAGTACAGCTCTGCCACAACTGCACTTGATCTTAGCCAAAAGGCCGAGAAGTGATGTTTACACTCATTTTTAACAAGCTGCATTTCTATAAATTTTTGTGCTCCAGTGAGGAAAAATGCATAACTAAAAATACCTTAAAAATGCAACTTTTTTGGTATTAAGGCTTATACACTTTGTTTATTTTTACTAACCTTAACACAAGAGATTTGGCACATTACTGCATGTAATGTATTATATTGAAAGAAAAATAAAGTGTTCTCCCACGTTAAGATGTAAATGAGGCACTCTAAAGAGATAAAGGACTTCTGGGTAATACCATTTACGTGACAGACCTGTGAGTTTCTGCCTCCTACACCAGCTTTTTAAAGCACAACACTGCAGACAGATGGATGAAAATATCTCTAGCTCTACTTATTGTTTGGATAACAAAAGGGGTTATATTCACAACTCAAATTATAAGATCTTGTGATAATGTTCTTTATTCCCTATTTCTGCATGTTTTCTTCATCACCATTGTCATATTAAAGTTTCTTTCCATTACTCTGAACTTTTCATGGTACTACAGCAACAGCACAATCTGTATCATATACTTACTTTTGCAAGGCACTGGCTTCAATTCTTTCCTTCTCCTTTTTACAGCGATGTTTATACTTCTTAACACGAGTTTCCCAAAGCCCTCTTATATGAGAAAAGTCAAGGACTATGATCTCAAAAGTCATGGTGTTACATCCAAATAGTCTGAAGATTAGCTGCATGACAGGAAGAATGAAGACACTTGTTACTTTACAACATAATGCATCATCATAGAACAGTTCTCCCTATTGACTACATATATTGTTGTTTCCTGGATTCTCCAAATATTTTTTTATTTACATAATTCTGTAATTTAGAGCACCATCAATAAAAGTATAAAAACACATTTTAACATTCCTCCTGGCTTTCCCCCCACTGTACTCAGCCCTGGAATTCCCATACTTACTAAATTGTTTAGCAAAGCTTCATATTGTAATGATAGGATGACACATTTGGGGGTATATTTACTAAACTGCGGATTTGAAGTGGAGATATTGCCTATAACAACCAATCAGATTCTAGCTGTCATTTTGTATAATGTGCTAAATAAATGATAACTAGAATCTGGTTGCTATAGGCAACATCTTTACTTTTTCAAACCCGCAGTTTAGTAAATATACCCCCTAGTCTGTGAATGACAAAATCAATGACAATGCAACAATTCAATCATTTTTTCCATTCCATATTTCAGAACAATCTGGACAGTGTGTTTGTGGATAAGAGTCCCCATACCGGTATTTGGCAACCAACAGAAGAATATTTCATAATAGACTGAGAAAATGTCATGTTCCTGGATGATAAGGTTTACATTTTAAACACATTGGGGGCCTGATTTATTCAGGAAAGTTAAGCAAAAGTAAGGAAGTAAAGCAAAACTTTGTTGCATTGGAGGGGGGGGGGGGGGCGATAAATTTAAAATGTGATGGCAGATTTATTTTAATTTCAATGTACTAATAAGCTATCAAGTATTTGTGTGCTACATGAAAAAACTGACAGTATTTCCCTTATGTACACAATAATAAACTAATTTGCACCCCTTGCATTGCAACATGGTTTTGTTCATAAAACTTGAGTAAGAGAACGTACTCAATTTTTTGCTTAACTTTCCTTAATGAATCAGGCCCAGGAACCCTACCTTTGAAATATATTCACATGTCATTTTATTGCTATCGTCTTGATCAGGTATTGCAATTATAGAAACAATTTTAAGTCAGTTAAAACCTTCCCATCTGTAGTCCAACCATTAGAAATATTATATTGCCAATTAACATGAGATTCCAAAAGACTTTATTCTGATAAATACTCTCCTGTCAGAGTTAATTTATTCAAATATGTTAAGCACAAAGCTCACCATTGTCTATTAGGTAGACCTATGCCCCCATTAAGCCCTACTGGAAAAGTTAGTTTAAGTTATGGATTAAGCAAGTTTAAGTTTTAGTAAGATAATTATATATAATGTATTACTGTAAACTTTTGCTAACCTGTTCCTTCCCCTAGCCGGAACACATTCCCTCCTTTGCCATGTTAAAGTGCTGAATGCAACTAATTCACCAGTTATGTAATTACAAGGGACTTTGGTAAAATTTTACATTAGTAGTAGTGGAGCTTTTTATGACACTGGCCGAGCTTAAAAGATCATATTTCTTCAATGTATCAATTCTTTATAGGAAAAACAAAATAATGCATAAGCTTTATAGTAAAGGATTTATTTAGAGCGCTTATATCTGATTAGCACAACCTGTAGTTCATCTTGTATTTTCTTTATGTCTTTATGCCATTTAACTTATATTTGGTCTGTAATTGTAAACAAGCTCTTACTCAATATCAAACTGTGTTTCTGCTTAAATAAACGTCTTCAGGCAACAAGAATATTTTAGAAACTATATGTATCGCTTTGATATATTCATCATTCTTAGACTACATTGTCTGTAGCGCCACATACATCATTGTCTCACTCTGCAACTTTGATATATGACATTAACATAACAGTATGGTAAGAGTATAGTATTCATGATTTATGTGTTTCAAAGATAAAGAAGGCATGGCCATTATAAATACATTTTTGACAATTATCCCATCATGTATGTAGTGAAGGTATCAAAATGTCAACAAACCAGCTGACAAAGTCTCTGTGGTCCCCATTTATAAATAGTAAGTTGTATTACACATACATTAATATCTGCATATTGTAAGATTTATCACTTTTATACTTGCTTACACATGTATAGGCTATCACACTGGAAATCACTTTGCTGTAAGAACAGATTAATTAGAAATGAAATTGAGCACTTGTGGATAGTGAGCATAGACATAATGATGTGTTTAATAAATGATCCTGCATATGGTTACAGAGTAGATATAAACACATCCACATTTTATGGTTTATACATAACCCTTTAGGTGGAAAGAACTGCTGCGATTATTTTCTCCCCCAAACCACATTGGCTTGGCAGCAGGGCCATCTATTTGTTAAGGAAGACTGCTGATTCGTTCTCGTCTCTTTTACAGCCAACATCAAATTTACTGACAGTAAGAAAATATTAAGTCTGGTCTCTGTCAGTAATGTGACATGTTATATAATATTAAAATTCTAAACATGCTTGAAAAGTAAACTTACATAGAAATATCGATAGTAACATTTAGAAAGTTGGCAATCCTGGGCTGTGTGCCTCAATATATCTGTACCTCTCCACACCTCTTTCTGTCCCCTCTGATTCATTTATCCTCCTCATTCCTACTCCAGCTCTTCCTTTGTCTCTTTTTTTGACCAGAAACTTGAACCCACATTCCACTTTGTCACAGGAGCATATTTTTAACTAAAGTAGAATTTAATCTAATGCAAAGTTGTATAGTTACAATTATCCATGGGTTATATTTGTTTTTTCTGCTAGTAATTCAATACAATGTATGAAAAGAGTGTAAATCTGGCTTTAAACAATTTCAGTGAAACAAGTAATAATGCCATTATACAACACCACTGTGCCACATAAAACTGACTGCTTTGTATTTGTCTCTTTAATCACCAGAGCTGCCATTATTCAATAAATGTTTCTGCATGATCCTCACAAGTTCTACAATTTGTTCTCTTTCATTTTCCCAGCAAGATACTTTCCCTCTCATTGGACACATAAGTATTCCTTGGCAATGTGTCACTTCGACCGATACATTATGCTTACTTGGTGAAAATACGCATAATTAAATAATCAGACCTATTTTCTCATCTGTGCTTTTGCTTGTATGACTTTGATGAATAGACGTTATAGTGTTTCAATGTTACTTATAGGTTGCTCATCACATCACATATAATTAGGATATAGATGCAGTTTTTCTTCTCTTCCCACAGTAGTAATGTATTTCCAGTATCACTGGAAAATGTTTCTTATTAAGGCCTTTTAGGGAGTGCTGTAAATTAGGTTTATTATATTCTTGCAAATGTACATTTTTTGCCAAAGTATGCTACAGCTTATGGCAGATGTAATCAACACAAAAACTCCCATTATCTTACAAATACTGATAAAAACAATAATTTTATATCTACACATTTTCCTCATTAGTATTAATAGATTAATTATCTGATAAATATTTAGCATCTAATACTCTTACAGATTAGGAGGAGTTATACAAATACAGGATTGGTGTTGGAATAGATGTACAAAGTAGCATCTTATGTACAGTGGATATAAAAAGTCTACACACCCTTATTGAAATTACAAGTGTTTGTGGCATAAAGTTTGAAATCAAGAGACCCTTTTCCAAACCTAATGTGACCCTGCAACTGTGAGCACCCTTTCATAATGGGGATGTCAATGTGTTAACCAATCACTTTCAAAATCATGTTCAAAGATAATCAATTTACACCTGCTCGCAATGAAAGTGATTTGGTTTAATCCCAAATAAAGGCCAGCTGCATGTTGTCTTGAGACCTTCTCTACACTTGTACCATTACCGGCTTGTCCTCAACTACCTTTGGCAGCCCTTTTGTACTGATCTGCCTTACTGCATACCACACTGGGCTGCCTCTGACCATTTTGGGTTCTGGTGATCCTATGTTATAGCATGTTAACACATGTTGTAATATAAATAAATTATGTTTACCCATATCTACTATATAAAAGCCTAGTGGCGTGTGTCTGTGTGTGGGAAAAAAAAACCAAGCTGCAGCGCCACCTGCTGGGCGAAGTTATACACTGACCTACTAAATTCTTAGTGTGTGTGGGAAAAAAACTCAGAAAGGGCTGAAATTTCGTATACTAAGATATTATTAATTGGTTAATTTAATTTGCTAATTGTTAAAAGTGTTTATAAAGATTTAAAAAAATATATATATATATTTCTTGAAGGAGAAGTGACAGTTGGGAGTAGTTGGTGGTTGCCGGGGGTGACAGGGGGGAATGGTTGGTGGTTGCCGGGGGTGACAGAGCAAGAGGAGTGTGATACTCAGGACCGCTGAGAGAGATCCCTGTGTCTGGATAGACATCTGGATAGATGTGGCGATAAAGATGAAGGATGAGGTGATGGAGAAAAATGATGAGGTGGTGACATGTGGACAAAACCACGTTAAAAAAGGGCGCTTACGTCGGGAAGTAACGCTCTTCCCCTGAGGAGGCCTGGCCTAGCCCCAAATGCATGACAAGAACCTTTTTAACACCTTAAGTAGCTTTATTTGACTAGAATGCATGAGTATCATGCACAGGTTAACTTGTTAGATATAAACATACAAATAAGTAAACATGCCAACATAATACTCAGCACTGTACATTGAGGGGATCCCCATACATATCAAGAAGTCACCAAAATACATCATGGTATGATACAGACTACTTTAAAATAATAAATGTCAAAATGTTGGCTAAGTAAAATGCTTTGTTATACCTTACATAAACCAAATAAAATAAAATATAATAAATAAAAACATATCTATCCTGATATGATAAAAAAGAAGCCATATTGTTTATCCTATTATTAACCATTTTACTATGTTTTCCATTTTTGCCAAAATGAATTTTCAAGAATTATATTTTCAATAAAACCCTTTATTACTGGTATAATAAGTGATGCCACATTTTCCATGGCATTGCCAATACCCTGCACTTTGTTGTCTGGAAATATCTCTGGACCTTCCTCCCAGAGGAAGAGATAGTGATAATTTCCATTCAAAAACTTAAATCAGTTAAACTCAGTAAGCACCTATATCACAATTATTTTTTGTGCAGTATAAAACTGTGTGAAATCTCTTGGTACAATTACCCACCAGCTGATAGAATGTGCTGGTATTGTAATCATTGTGCATTCAGTGATTTATATTTCATCACTTTCAAAAGGAAATGATAATGTCCAGCAGATGATTGGTGATCAGTAACTGTGGGAGGATGGGATCCCAGGGAAAACAACAACATAAATGGACAGGATGGATAGGTTGGGACATTGTGCAAGGAGAGATTATAACATGGACATAGTAATACTGATATAGTAGACATTGCAGGGTCAGATGACCCATGTAGATATATAGCTAGTGGTCAAACCAAAATGGGTAGTTAGTCAATTTGTGGTCAATACCAGGGGGTATAATTACTATGCGGTGATTCCCGGCGATTTGAAATCATTTTTTAAAATGGCACTTTTATTAAACACAAAGCCTGTCAGGTTTTGTCTTTAATAAAATTGCTGTTTGAAGAAAATTACTTCAAACCTCTGGGAATCAGCGGTTCTACTGAACCGCCACATAGTAAATATACCCTCAGGAGTCAATTGAGAACATAAACAGGACACAGATACAACAAAGCATAACAGTCAAGACTGAGGCAGAAAGAACATAAGGAATATTGAAAAGGAAGGTCATTGTACCCAAGCCACTACTGGGGAACAGAGTTCCTGGTCTTAGCATATCCTTGTGCCTATAGCAGCTCAAATTCCTCTCGGAACTGCCCTCAGTTTCACAGACTTGGAATAGCAGGACAAAGTAAGTGGGATAAGACCAGGACAGAGAAACAAGGAAAGGTAGCAACAAAATCAGAACAAAGCAGGCACAGCCTAAAAAATGGAGCAGGTAAATCAGGATTCACAAGACACCGACTAATGCATCGATGGAAGGCACAAGGCTACAAACTGACTCTGAGATTGAGACAAGAATGCAGCAAGTTCAGATTCAAGGATACAGGACTCTGCAAAGATACAGATTAATAAATGCTTCAACAAACTTCTATATTATTGCAGGCCTTATATATTTCTGGAGGTTGACGGGACATATCATAGTACCTGCTCCAACATCTTAGAGGCTAAGAAACTGGTAATGAAAAGTAGATGTTCTGGACTCAGAACCTGACAGGAACCAGAAAAATTGAATGGTTTAGCTTTTAGTATTTCAATTAGAAGTTAAAATTGGATTTCTGCAACTAATTTACTGTATGAAATGAGGATTATATTTTATAAGGGGCTTCACTTGATTTATAAGTATTACTGTGGATGGTTTCTATACATAGGAAATCAGCAATCAACACAAGTTTGAGATAATTTGTACCTTCCATATGACAACACTAAATATGTAAAATGATTTTCATCTGTTAACCACAATCAAGGATTATGTGCAAAAATAAATAATAGCAATATATTTCATGATACCTGATAGCAATAAAGCAGGAGTTATCTTTAGTTTAAATGTAAACAGCGCAGCATACTAAAAGAATATGTACTTTTTGTTTTAAATGATTATTGTATAGCCATATTAATTTTAATATTTTTCTTCTTTTGTTTAGAACTTCGTCCACCTTTGTCCGTATGTCCAGTATGAAAATGACATAAAGAGCAGTGGTACTGTGCAGTGTCCATATATACAGCATGAAAATGGCATAAAGATCCGCTTCTTGCTGACTATGCTGACTGCCACCCTAGTGCTGGTAATCGCAGCTCCGTTTCGCCAGCGCTGTCCTGTACAGCAGCCACGGCGCTGTCTAAGAAGCGTCTGCGGCGGTGCTGTATACAATACAACACCGCCGCAGACGCTTCTTTGACAGCACCGCGGCTGCTGTATAGCACAGTGGCCACTTAGTTAGCGCAGGGGGGGGTTCTAGAGAATCAGAAACCCCCCCTGCGTGCGCCACTGGCCAGTACTAGGCATGCCAGCTGGGGCAAGTGGCACTATAGCAGCGGAATCTGCAGCAGGGAGTCACCCTGCCATAATTGTACTCAGCCTCAGACTGCTAAGGACGGGGACACTAGACCCCCTAATTTTACTACAAGCAGCACTAGGCTTGGTGTCACTATAGCAGGGGAACCTCTGCCATAAAGACAACCAGCCCCCCTGGCTGGTCAGCATTGGCTGGATTCCATATGGAGATGGGGTCCGCAATAATAATTTTTTTTTTTTAATTATTATTAACTACTTTTGTCCGCCGGGTGCTGCTAGCAGTGCCCCTTGAATATTGACATTGTGACTGTCGACATAACTACTGTCGACAATCACAATGTCACCTTTTTAAACATGTTGACAGAATAAATATTTCAACATTTACACCATTGTGGTGTCAACAGCATAAGTGTCGAAATATTCACCGTCGCCATATTGTACCCAACCCCCTTTGTTTATGTTTCATCACCATAAAACAAGTGAATACGATTAGAAGTGATGTGCTTAGAAGATGGGATATCGCAGTTAAATAACTGTAATCAAATATCTGTGTGTGTTGCTGTGCCAACTCCCTCTGCCTTACTGTGATCTAAACATAAGTATTTGATTTATTTTTCCTTGATTGCCGAAGTGACCCAGCTATCATATTAGGTTCACTTTTTACCAATTTCTCTTTTTACGTTTACTGTTATTCTGTCCATTGCAGCATTTCTCACATTCATCTCTTGTTAATAAAATAATCAGTTATTGCTACTCACCTGTAATTAATACCATCCATATCAAGCTTTCTCAACTATCATCCTCCCTGTTTAACTCCTACAAACTGCTTACATTTATTCACAACCTTACACTTCATCTAACAAACACAAATACTATAAATCACACAGCATCTACTTTCTTCCTTTGCCTGTTTTTAGCTGCAACTGAAACACTACATGGCCAAAAGTATGTGGACACCCCTTCTAATTAGTGTGCTTTTGCCATTTCAGCCACACCCATTGCAGACAGGTAAATAAAATAAAGCACACAGTCATGCAATCTCCATAGTCCAACATTAGCAGTGGAATCCTACTGAAGAGCTAAGTGACTGTTATGCCTTCAATGGTTCAAGTGTTACTCTGGGGACAAATGTAATATGAATCAATATTTATGTGTATATCAAATAGGTATATAACATAAATAAAATATACAAAGACATATGCATGAAACAGTCACAAGCATAGTAATGTATAGTTAAAGTCCAAATATCTCATAGGGTAAACAAGGATCTAAGCAAAAATGTTCAATCACCTATAAATGATAGCCGAAATGCTCAAAAGCTAAAGTCCTTGTGAAGGTAGATCCTAAGAAGAAATAAAGGTGGTCCTAGTTCTAATAGAAAAAAGTCAAGAACAGTTCCAATGGATCCAATAGATAGTCTAAAATGCAATTTCCGAAAGTTCTCCGATGGGGGATGTTCTAATTGCTTTTAGTGTCCTGAATGTCTTCCTCGTGCCTATCAGTACGGTCACTGCCTTTTGATGTAGGATTCCTTCCAGGCAGTTGCAGACTGGCACCTGTATTTAATAGATTGGCGTCTCCTGGGGTTTCCTATCACCCTTTGTTGAGAGCGATGATGTCTAGGGGGACGGAATATAATGTATCCCGTGGTAAATAATCAAATATGAAAGTTAGTGGACAACCCAAGGATGGTGTTAAGTCTGCCAATAAAGTCGGATGTATGTTTTGTTAGCTGTAAAGCCGCTCCGGGAGGGGAGGAGCGCTACTCGCTATCAAGTTGAGTCCATGGACAGGAGGACTTGTCTTCTCTTACCAACTATCACTGAATGCAACCAGATCCCAGATAATAGGTGTTAAATTCCTACACAGACACAGCCATGTACCATACACATTTGAAAAGTATAGCACATCTGATACCAAAAATAGACCCTCAAGTAATTCTACTCATAGGAAGAGATACCTTAGGGGTCCACAAAGTCAGAAGTCAGATCAATGATCCATACAATGTACCTTATGCTCAAAGGCTAGATCTTGGATGGGCTGTAATAGGAGATATATGGATGGGAAACATACACAGACCAGCTTCTGTTAATACATGCTTACCCGTACTTGAGAAAATGGATGCCCTTCTCCAAAAAACAAAGAAAGATGATCAAGTGGCAATGTCCATTAAGGGCAAACTGTTAGAAATATTGGAGAACAGTCTCGTCAAGATGAGGCAAACAGCTAGGATGCACCTCTTGCCTCTAGAACTCACAGATCGCCACCTACCTACCAACAGAGAACAAGTAGATAAAGGCTTCTCTTCACTTAAACTTAACTTTCACAGAAAATCAGAGATGAGAGATCACTTTTCTTTCATGGCTAAAATATTTGAGAATGGTCACGTTGATATAGCTCACATCCTCAAAGACACAGAGGAATGCTGGTATCTACCAATGTTTGAAGTATATCAACCAAAGAAACCAGGTGAGATCAGAGTCGTGTTTGATTTCAGTACAAAGTTTGAAGATATCTCCTTAAATAATGTTCTCTTGACAGGACCAGGGGCTAGATTTACTAAGCTGCGGGTTTGAAAAAGTAGGGATGTTGCCTATAGCAACCAATCAGATTCTAGCTTTCATTTATTTAGTACCTTCTACAAAATGACAGCTAGAATCTGATTGGTTGCTATAGGCAACATCCCCACTTTTTCAAACCCGCAGCTTAGTAAATCTAGCACCAGATCTTAACAACAAACTTCTTGGAGTACTCATCGGCTTCCAAAATGACGCTATCGCCTTCACTGCTGATGTGCAACAAATGTTCCGCTGCTTCCTCATGAGGAATAATTACAGGAATTTCTTAAGATTGCTTTAGTTCAGAGATGACGGCTCTTCAAAGACATTTCAGAGTACCGCATGAGGATACACATCTTTGGTAACAGCCCTTCTACTGCAGTTGCAATCTACAGACTCTTAGAAAAACATATCTATGTGGATGACTGTTTAAAATATTTACCAACAGATGAGACTCCTTAAGAGAACTCAGGAAATGTTTGTCTATTGAAATCTCAGGCTTCACAAAATAGCTTCTAACAGCAGAGGAGTGATAGAGGCCTTTCGTTCCCATGATCTTATAAATGATTTTAAGGATTTTGATTTATGAACTGATTCTCCATCAACTCAACCCTTTTAAGTGAACAGTGTAGAAAAGCCCTTCGCTCACAGGTATCTTGTCTGCTATAAATAGCTTATATGACCCCTTAGGATTTGCAGCTCCCATCACTAAGGTAAATCCCTGCTCAGAGACCTAACTTGCAAATCATCTGACTGGGATGCCCCACTGCCTATACAGAAAAGGGATCAGAGGATCAGTGACAGAATAGTTTATCAAATTTCTGCCCTGCTAAAGCTGCCTTGGTCAACTGTAAGTGCTGTTATTGCGAAGTGGAAATGTCTAAACAGGGACTGTAAAGCAAACCACAATTGGACTCCAGAGCAGTGGAAATAAGTTTTTTGGAGTGACGAATCACAGTTCACCATCTGGAAGTCAGACAGATGATTATGGGTTTGGGGGTTGTCAGGAGAACACTCCCTAACCGAATGTGTACTGCCAACTATAAAGTTTGGTTGAGGAGGAATAATGGTCTGGGTCTATTTTTCATGGTTTGGCTTTGGTCCCTTGCTTCCAATTAAGGTAAATGGTATTGGAATGAGATGTCCAACAAGCACATATGGATGTGATCAGCCTTCATCCCCTGTCACTTTCAAATACACACTCTGGAACTCACATATGCGTGCAATAAACTTACTTCTGTCCAACTTGTCAAACTGCTGGTATTATAATACCAATATACAGAGCTTTACATCAGGGACCATCATGATACAAATAACTGCCCTACAATGAATATAAAAACACACTGATAAGACTGTCCAGCCCAAATTAGATTTAAATTAGATTAGATTAGATTTAAATTAGATTTAAGAGAGATTTGGAGACTACTTCTGCCCTGACAATAATTGTTTACAAATCATTCAAATTTTCAGAATATCGAAACAGATAGGATGATGGGGTAGGAATACCTTTGACACATTATAGAACTTTTCAGTCTATTCCTTCTTACTTTACCTTACTTTACAGCCATGTTCTTAGTCTGTTTTACACCTTTTATTTATGCATTGTAGTCATCTAACATCGTTCTTTTACATTAATTCTAAATACCTAGTTAGTGCTTTCAACTCTCTCCTTAGCACAATAATAGATGCTGAACACTGGTCAGTAACTTATCTGTTGTGTAAAGGAAAACATATGTACAATACATGGAAGGTTTCTAGCACATCCTCCAAAAAACACAATTACCTTTTCTGTGCAAACTCCCTCATCAGGGCCGTCATCACGGGGTACGGGGGGTACTAGCGGGCTCACCAGTAGCCTGGGCCTGTGCTCAGTGTCGGACTGGGGCATGAAGGGCCCACCGGGGGACTGCAAAGCTAGGGGCCCACCAGAGGGGGTGTGGCCAGCATCATAGAGGCGTGGCCTGACACTAGAGGGGGGAGTGGTCAGCCCATGAAGGACAGCTAGCATCATAGTGTAGTATATAAAGAATGCAGTGTGTATATAAAGAGTACACAGTCTTGACCTCCCCCTTAGATTGGGTAGAACAGTCACCAAAAATCTGGATTGTCCCACTAGAATCAGAACATTTGACAGACTGTCCTACCTGTTCTTGTCACCACCTGTGGCTGCTGGTTTCTTAAGTTGCGACTTGTCTGGATCCCGGAATGTTGGGTGCCCTATTTTGAAAAAAAAATGGGTACATTTAGAAAATTCCAACCAGCCCCGGCGTAAAATCTATAGCACCCACAATTAATACTTAGGCCTTCCTCCAGCCCCAACATTAAAGATAGAGTATTCTCACTTAATAAATAAACCTATTTCCCTCCCTCCAAACAGCCCCAGCAATAAATGAATATCATTTACATATAATACATATACCTATTTCCCACAACAGGCACTGCCATTAAATAATTCATATTCACATTTAATAAATAGACCTCGTGCTCCTCAAACTCAGCCCCACATTCAATCAATAGCACCTAAACCACCCCAGGATTAAATTAAAGGTCTGTCACCCCATCTTAATTTAATAGGCCCCACTCTTAAATTAAATAGCCCACCAATAAATTAAATTGCCCCACCATCACCCCACAAATAAAATAGCTCCCATTAAATAATTAGCCCCCACCTAAACTCCACCATTAAATTAATAGCCTATCTCCTACCCATGTACTATTAAGGCAACCCCACTCCTTTCCCTCATATCACACATTATATTAAAAAAACTATTCCCTCATTATAGCAGCCCACACTCCTTTCATTCACACCATATTGTGGCCCCCCCCTCCCATTTCATTCACACAGTATAGCAGGCCCCCCTCCCCTGTCACTCACACAAATAGCAGGCCCCCCCTCCCCTGTCTCTCACACAGTATAGCAGGGCCCCCCTCCCCTGTCACTCACACAAATAGCAGGCCCCCCCTCCCCTGTCTCTCACACAGTATAGCAGGCCCCCCCTCCCCTGTCTCTCACACAGTATAGCAGGCCCCCCTCCCCTGTCTCTCACACAAATAGCAGGGCACCCCCGTCCCCTGTCTCTCACACAGTATAGCAGGCCCCCCCTCCCCTGTCTCTCACACAGTATAGCAGGGCCCCCCTCCCCTGTCTCTCACACAGTATAGCAGGCCCCCCTCCCCTGTCTCCCACACAAATAGCAGGCCCCCCTCCCCTGTCTCTCACACAAATAGCAGGGCACCCCCGTCCCCTGTCTCTCACACAGTATAGCAGGCCCCCCTCCCCTGTCTCCCACACAAATAGCAGGCCCCCCTCCCCTGTCTCTCACACAAATAGCAGGGCACCCCCGTCCCCTGTCTCTCACACAAATAGCAGGCCCCCCTCCCCTGTCTCTCACACAAATAGCAGGCCCCCCTCCCCTGTCTCTCACACAAATAGCAGGGCACCCCCGTCCCCTGTCTCTCACACAAATAGCAGGCCCCCCTCCCCTGTCTCTCACACAAATAGCAGGGCCATCTTTCATTCACACTTACCTTATTGCTGCATCTCACATGCTTGCTGTGCGATCAAAAGCAAAACAGGAAGTAACGTGCGTTCCACGGTGGAACGCACGCTACTTCCTGTTTCCTGTTTAGCGAAAGTGACTGGTCCCTGAGGAGGGGCCAGCCACCCACTGCCACGCTGACCCCGCCGCGCGGCACCTGGCTCCCGGCCCCCACCGACACAAGAATCATTTTTTTAGCCCCGCCCCACCACGGAGGAGGGCGGAGCTATCTGCCATCAGGGCCTACCGGTGGATTTCCCGGTCCACCGGCGGCCCAGTCCGACGCTGCCTGTGCTGCATACCACCGATTTCTATTTTGTTTTGCTTTATGCCTGGTGGTCCAGTGGGAATGCTGTGCTGATAGCCTGTGCGATCTGTGCATGGGCTGTCACATCACACACTACTCACTGGGGCCGTATTATTCATTCATAGAATACTGTACTACAGCTTGTCGTACAGTATTCTATGAATGGATTGTGCGGCTGCAGTGAGTACTATGAGATGTGACAGCATGTGCATACACCACACAGGCTGTCTGCATAGAATCACTGTAGGTAGTGGTTAGACCATCTTCACCCTGTGACATCATCATCACTATTTATTTATATAGCGCCACTAATTCCGCAGGGCTGTACATAGAACATACATCAATCCCTGCCCCATTGGCACACACACACACACACACACACACACACACACACACACACACACACACACACACACACACACTAGGGTCAATTTGTTAGCAGCCAATTAACCTACCAGTATGTTTTTGGAGTGTGGGAGGAAACCCATGCAAACACGGGGAGAACATACAAACTCTTCACAGATAAGGTCATGGTTGGGAATTGAACTCATGACCTCAGTGCTGTAAGGCAGAAGTGCTGCCCACTGTGACATCACAGGTCCCGTGTGTGACATCACAGTTCATGTGGCTGCAGCAGTCACATGGTACACCATGCAGGAGCTGCTAGAAATCTTTCTGTTCCTGTACTGGGGGAGAAAAAGGTAAGAAAAAGGGGTAATGTTAAACGGAGGGGGTGTGTATGTGTAAAGATGCTGGGCAGAGGGGGTATGTGTATGTGTAAAGCATGTGGGCAAAGGGGGCAGCAGTATGTGTAAAGGATGTGGGCAGAGGGGGCAGGTGTAGGGCATGTGTATGTGTAAAGCAGCTGAGCAGAGGGGGCATGTGTATGTGTAAAGCTGCTGGGCAGAGGGGGCATGTGTATGTGTAAAGCATGTGGACAGAGGGGGCATGTGTATGTGTAAAGCTGCTTGGCAGAGGGGGCATGTGTATGTGTAAAGCATGTGGGCAGAGAGGGACGTGTGTGTGTGCACATCATAGCAACAGAGGCTAATTTTACACATTATTTAAAGTGCAAACCAACACGGACATAACTGATATATGGACACAATCTGCAATACAAGTTAGTTTATTTACATATATATATTTCTGTGAATATTATTAGCAGAAGTGTGTCAGGCGTGTACCAAACCAGAAGATATTTGGGATAGTTATGATAGTAGGGGAAAATGCTTTTCATAGACATGTCAAATTTCCTGTCAATAATCTGACTGAAGGACTCTGCAATCATCCTCTTTTTCTCTGAAATGACTGATAACAGATAGCAATAGCTTTTACTGTGCTGCATAAAAATAGTAAATACATTGTGAACTATTGCAAGTTTGGTCAAGGTATGATCATTTTTCTCATAGATTAGTAGCTCTTTTATATAAATAACTTGTATTGTTAGGGATTGTGATCTTTTGCAATTAGATTCCTCTTGAAATCCGCTACCTGACGTGATTACCTCACTCTGACTGGAGTGTATCAAAAGCACAATCTTATTTTCTTGAGGTCCTCAACTAGTTAACATGGTCTTCACCTCTTAAATGTCCTTTGTCTAAAGTTTATTTTCAGCAACATATTCTTGCCTGTTTCAAGTGTATACAGAAAACCAAAACGTGTAAAATAATGCTTTCAATATACTACCATTTATTATTCCCATTCACAATATTTGAGAGTTTATAGAAAGTGACATTTAATCACTTCCTGGCTGTTCATTGCGTTTCTACATTGTCACTGTGCAGCTACTGCTTTAAGATAATCAGGGCCTGATTATCCAATAGGCTGACTAGGCTGCAGCCTAGGGCGCTGGGCTTTAGGGGGGTCCAAAAATGTTGGGGGTGGAAAATTGTAACAGGGAGAGGTATAAACTGAAAATCATTTCAAAGTCCTAATACAAGATTTTGCATCCAGTACAGTGAGAAGATGATGATATGCTATAGCGTGAGTTGACAGGAGTTTGGGCACTTTTACATTTGTTAACCACCGGGACGGAAGGCGGTGAGGGGGGGGCAGCAGCGGGGATGAGGGGCCCTGTCTGTTTCATTTGTACTGGGCCCCACAATTTCTGATGGAAGCCCTGTCCCTCGTGTACTCTTTCCATTTATTATTCTGTGACTGAGCATGAAATATCTGTCCTTCTTTCCTCTTCCCACCAGACTACCATACCTCTTCATACAATTTCCTCTCATCTTGTTTGTTCTCGCCCATCATCTCTGATTTGTCATCTGAACTCTTTTACCATCACACACATACTACATTGCCACAAGCCTCCTGTGCCATCACACACACACTACATTGCCACAAGTCCCCTGTGCCATCACACACACTACATTGCCACAATCCCCCTGTGCCATCACACACACACTACATTGCCACAAGCCTCCTGTGCCATCACACACACACTACATTGCCACAAGCCCCCTGTGCCATCACACACACTACATTGCCACAAGCCCCCTGTGTCATCACACACACATTACATTGCCACAAGCCCCCTGTGCCATCACACACAGATTACATTGCCACAAGCTCCCTGTGCCATCACACACACACTACGAAGATCAAATCATTGGAGGTCAGTGGCAGCAACAGGCCGCCAATCGTGAGGCTGCCTGGTGCTAATTGGCCTCCGACAGAAAGTGCTCACTTCACTTCTTGTCTGAGCAGCGAGGAGCGATGCAGCAGAAGAGCACCAAAAGGTAAGTGAGGGGTGCTGATGTAAGTTTTGTGTGTGCGGGCATCAGGGGAGGGGTGATGTCAATGTTGTTGTGTCTGTGTGTTGACAAGGGGGCTTGTGGCAGTGTAATGTGTGTGTGATGGCACAGGGGGCTTGTGGCAGTGTAATGTGTGTGATGGCACAGGGGGCTTGTGGCATTGTAATGTGTGTGATGGCACAAGGGGCTTGTGACAATGTAGTGTGTGTGATGGCACCTGGGGCTTGTGACAATGTAGTGTGTGTGTGATGGCACAGGGGGTTTGTGGCAATGCAGTGTGTGTGTGATGGCAAGGAGCTTGTGGCAATGTAGTGTGTGTGTGTGTGTGGTGGCACTGGGCTTGTGGCAATGTAGTGCGTGTGTGATGGCACAAGGGGCTTGTGACAATGTAGTGTGTGTGATGGCACAGGGGGCTTGTGGCAATGCAGTGTGTGTGTGATGGCACAGGGGGTTTGTGGCAATACAGTGTGTGTGATGGCACGGAGCTTGTGGTAATGTAGTGTGTGTGATGGCACGGGGCTTGTGGCAATCTAGTGTATGTGTGATGGCACAGGAGGCTTGTGGCAATGTAGTGTGTGTGATGGCACAAGGGTCTTGTGGGAGTGTACTGTGTGTTATGGCACAGGGGGCTTGCGGCAATGTAGTGTGTGTGATGGCACAGAGGGCTTGTGGAAATGTAGTGTGTGTTATGGCACAAGGGACTTGTGGTAATGTAGTGTGTGTGATGGCACGGGGGGCTTGTGCAATGTAATGTGTCAGGTAGGTAGTGGCTAATTAATGGGTGTTATTTTGTTTGTGGGGTGATGGTGGGGCAATTTAGTATAATAGTGGGGTTGGTGCAGACTTATTAATGTAGGGTGGGTTGATTAATTTAATTTTGGGGTGGTTTGGGCGCTATTAATTAAATGTGTGGTAGAGTTTTGGAAAAAGGATTGCTATTTCTTAAAAGTGAATGCAAGTTATTTAATGTATGGTAGGAAATAGGTTTATTTAATAAATGTGATTACTATTAATTTAATGTTGGGGTTGTTTGGGGGAAATAAGTCTTTTTATTAAAGGTGAATAAAATTATTTTACAGTTGGACTGGTTACAAGAAAGGGGCACTAATAATAAACATGAGTTGTTTTCATTTAATGTTGGACTGCATAGAGGCCTACTGTGTTCACTCATTGCTGTTAATTTTATATCTCATGTACCTATTCTATTTCCAAACAGGGAACCAACATTCTAGGATCCAGTCAAGCACAACTGAACTTAGGACATGAGCAGCAGCAACAAGTATTGAAAGCAGAAAGAACAGGTAGGAGAGAGCAGGACAGTCTGCTAACTGTCCTGATTCTGGTGGGGCAGTCCTGAGTTTGGAGACTGACCCACTCAGTCAGGACATTGTCCTGAATACAGGGACAGTTGGAATGATTGTCCCACTTCACACTGCTCTGCTCATGAAGGGGGCGCTGCATTCACCTAACAGTAATGCACGCAGCATTGCTCGTGTATTTACAGGGGGATTGGAAGAGTTGGAGAGCTACCTAGCACTGTCTAAAATTAGCCACGCATTTTGGAAACCCCCCTCCTCAAATCCTGCATTTGCCCCTGATGCCTATCATCCTCCTTTATCACCACCTTCCCACTGTTTCATCCAATTAGACTAGCCTGCAACCTTCAAAGTTTTAAGTGTGTCCGGAAATCACATTTCTTCAGGGATGCATATCAAATTTCCTGTTTAATCTGTATTGGTAACCACTATTCCCTGATTGTAAATAGTTGTGAAATATGTTGGTATTATGTACAACGTATATAATAATAATAGTAATAATCCAAAAAGGGTTGACAACTTTGTGACAATGATTAATCTTTCTCTCTAATCCCACAGACAATCTCCACCATTACATATAAGCAGGACAATTTTTTTTTCTGTGCTAGAAAATGTTTCATATTGTTGCAAACCATGTAGCAATAGTATGTGGAGTTTCCAAAGATGGTATAACTTATACAGCTGCCAATATAAATATAGGTTCTATCATGGACTTTTGAATTATGTCATTAATAATCAGTCATCAGGCTTTACACTACAGAATATAATTTTAAAAGAATTGTTCACAATCAGTCAAATGCTGCCCTCTACAGCAAAGAGTGCCACCTCCCATTTTCAAACCACTGCCACCAATTCAAAAAGCATTAAGCATTTGCATAGAAGATTAATGTACAAGCCCTTTAAAAATACTATTTCTTTAAACATGGTTGTGCCTAGTACTTTTATCTAAAGAACTTTATTACTGACACTGTGTAAATAAAGATATACACCCATTGGAAATTCTGACGTGAATGACCTTTCATTAATGTTTTTTTTATTATCGTTCAATTCACTTTTGCAATTAACCAAGGAATCATATATTAACAAGACAAGCTCTGAAAGCAAGAGACTAATCTCACTGCTGTTCATGAAAATAATGCATCATGAATAAATAAGGCTGGATGAGGGATTTTATTTAGAAAGTATGTCTTGCAAGATTTCAATTGCATTAAGCTTCTGATAGAAATACGTTCAACTTTTTGTAAAGCTTGTTAAATGCCCATAATACACATCCAACATAAAACTGTTCAGATACAAACTTACATTTGTTAATAAATGCATTCTTTTAGTAACAGTTCTTTTTATAATGTAGATTATCTCCCACATTCTATGTATCCTCTATCTTAGATCTTTGCTAATTACTGTTAGAAAATTGTAAATAATAAATAGTCTTTCTTTTTTGCTTGTAATGGATAGTAAAACGCCGGTTCTGTCTGATCCAGTTGCCATTGAGGATACCTGATTACAATTACTTGTTACTGTGTCATTATAATCCTAATCACTAGTAATGATGCCTCCATGAAGTGCAAACAAATGAATTTGCTCTAATTGATTTTCCATTAGCAATCTTGAAAGGAAGCATGGCAATGCTAATAAGAAGTTGTGTCCCTGGTACTTCAGCTGAATGTTGGAGTATTTAATTAACGTTGCTAGAACACGCTTTTAATTTTACACTTGTTATTAGGTCTGTAGATGTAGAAAAAAATATATAAAACACTTTAAATGTAGAATTTTAAGTGGGACTGAGATTTGTTTTGTGATTTCCCATTCCTACATTAATGTGCATACTTACTTCAGAACCATCTCTAGCGTTTTATCCACTGATAAACAGCCAGGATTAGATTATATATATTGTTAAAGACCAAATGTCAAATTTTGAATGGAAAACCATTAACATGAATAGCTATTTGTAATTGTGCATCTGTAACAACAGTAGGTCAGCCACCATAGATTGTTGTGGTATTAACTTCTGGTAGCCCCTTTTATTGTAGAACATAATGGGCCTGATGCAGAGATGGTCACAAAGAGGACATCATTTCTGATCAAAACACCTGCATATTAAAATTGCATATTTATGGCCCTTTGCTGAGACGTAAGTTGCGTGCAGGTCAGCACCTGGACATATCTATCACATACACTATACACTATACACATACACTATAGCACATATACCTAGCACATATGCACCTGGTTTACACCAGACATATGTCACATACACTTACGTCCCGGGTGCGCCAATGTTTTAAAACATATATTTTATGTGCAGCAAACCCATTCAATATTAGGAATCAAAGCAGGGTAGTCACTAGTTTATGATGTTTGACAATTCTTAAGTGTAGTCCAATAGCTCCTGTTGCTTTTGCAATACCCTGGTAATAACAATGAAAAAAGGAACTGTCATCGCTAGTCTATTTATTTACAGTCTAATGATTGTATTCCTTGTCCCCAAGTGGAACCAGTATGGACCCTTAGCTCATGTAACTCATCCTGGAAAAATTCAATAAGTTGTACATTCGGATGTTAATCCATTATAACATTGTCTATTGCTCTATTACAGAGGTGGTTGAAAATTTCTAACCAAATTGAAATTCAATTGAAATTTACCGGTTTGACAACCCCTGAACATGTTCACAGTAAAAATGACTATGGAACCGCATTCCAACTTGCAATTTGAAATTTGTGACTTGAGTTCATCATTCGCATTTTGTGTTGGCCAATCACATTCAAGGTTCAGTGAGTGGGTTTGAGATTCGCTGTTTAAGGGTTGTATCCAGCATTTGCATTAAAATTTGTGTTTTTGGGGATTAACTGACTTAAACATGTTCAATCCTTTACGACTTTTCTATTTTTTTAACTAGTTCTAAAATTCTTAAAATTCTGTCAAATTTTCTAATTTTAAAATCATTTCACTTAATACCCTCACAATGCACAGAACTCCTTTTATTACATTTTCATTTTTTTTTACTTTGCCCCTTCCTTTACATAGCTCAAAGAGCAGGGGGTAAATGTATCAAGATGAGAGTTTTCCTGGTGGGTTTGAAAAGTGGAGATGTTGCCTATAGCAACCATTCAGATTCTAGCTTTCATTTTGTAGAATGTACTAAATGAAAGCTAGAAAATCTGATTGGTTTTTCAAACCCTCCGGAAATCTCTCAGCTTGATACATTTACCCCCAGATGTGTTGAGCCATTAAAAAAGTGATTCAAAGCTTGACCCTGGTATCTATGGGTTCTTAGATCACACAGACAAGAAGAGATGGAAGATACAACAGTATATTTATTACAGAAATGCAAAAACACAATTGTAAAAACAATGGCTAAAACACAAATAAAATATCAGAATGTCACCAAATCTCACAAGAGTCACCAGAGTATCCCAGAGTTAATAATAATAATAATAATAATAATAATAATAATATAATCTGCAATAGAAATTACCTAGCCATATCAAGTTATACAGTTCCCAGGCCAAGCTGTAGTTCCTATACTTTGACTGTTGGTGTAAAGTTCTGGTGCTTGAAGACCAGATCATTTCCTTCTGGCCAGGCTGCAAATTTGTTTCTCCCGCCGAAGCTATGAATACGCTTTCCTCACGGTCAAGTTGCAAATATGCTTTCCTGGTATCCGCTATATATATGCGTTTCCCAGCTGTACTGTAAGATATAATTTCCCCAGCCAAGCTGTAGATATGAATCTCCTGACATAGTTGTGAATCCTGTCTTGCCCTTATTGGTCCCAATAGCTCCGTCACAAGCTCTCCACCAGCATGGTGGGAATCTCAACCCCAGCCACACTGCTCCTTCAGATACACCAGGAGGACAGACTCATGAGCAGCTCCAGATGTAGTGAAGTTTTCTCTAAGGCAGAATGTCCACTGCAAGTTTAAAACAACAGCAGGTTCGCAGTACAGGTTCACACAGGATCACAGGATAGAATCATGATGAAGCTGGAAAGAAATAAATCTCTATCACCAAGCTCAAATTAATCCCAAACACACAGAATTTCCCTTGCATGGTACTTTTAACAGATCCAAAATTTCCACCCATACAAGGTCATTCATCCTAAGGTTAAGAGTCATGTGATTCGCTGTGAGCTTGGCAGGGATTGGAATTGAATGGGATGAGTGTTCAGACCCATGTTGTATTCCCCCTTACTGAGCTGGTGCCCAGGAGTCTAGTAAAGTCCAGAGGGAAACAATAGTTGCTCTAACTGGTTAGTTCAGCACTCAATCCCAGTTAACGAGGAGCAACTCCCTCTTTTAGCACCTTCTAAGAATTCAATTCAGTTCCAATTGCTTCAGGCTTCCTGTTCTCAAGGTGCAAGGGGGTAGTTGGACAGGAAACAGATCAGCAGCCATTTTATAATCCAGATCAGTGAAATTTTATATTGTAAGCTACCAAGGGAATTTATAACACAAGGGTATTGGTCATGCTCAGATCAGTGGTTAATTATGTTATTAATGTGATATGTTTTCATAAAAAACTGCCCTATTTTCCCAAATCCCAAATGCCAGCCCTGACTCAGATGCCCAACATAATGTTTCCACAGATATCACTCATTGTGATCCAGCAGTATGGCAACTTAGAGCCAAGCCTTATCATCCGATGTTTGCTTGTGTATGTGTATAAGAACATTAGATATGTTCACCTGACTGAGTCATTTTGTTGAAATTAGTTTGATATTGATTTGATATTTTGTGCTCAGACATATAATATTGTGGATCTGGTCAATAATTTGGTGGTGGTGATGGGGCGGGGAAGGGGGGGGGGGCTGGTAGTCATAGTACATTTTGTTACCAATGACAAAGTATATGGGTAAATGGATGGTCCTCGAACAAGTTCAGGAAATTAGGCTGTAAACTCTAAGTAAGGATCTCAAAGGTATTTTGGGGGAGATTAGGGAGATAAATATATCACTGAGAAGGTGAAGGAAAAAAAAATTTGGGGGAGTTTTTTTAAGAACTGGATTGATTTGTCTCAGCTCAATGTTGTACATTAGTGAGTATGTAGGTGCAGCTGTGCTTGATGAGAAGATAGTTAGATGGATGGTGACATTTTAGAAGAGGGTGTAAAAGTGGTGATAAGGGTGGTGAAGATGGTTAGAAGGATGGAGATATTTCACAGAATGGCTTTAAAGTAGTGATAAGGGGGTATGTAAATTTTAAAGTAACAGTGAAAATATCAAATGCATAGTAAAAATGGCAGCAGTTTTCCAAACAAAATAGGTAACGTAGAATAAATGGTGTTGGAAGACAACTATGATATAGTAGTTTAACTGATGCTTGCCTGGATGGAAGCCAGGAATAGGAAGTGCATTTGGATGATGTGGATGCAAAATGTCTTCATTTACATCAATGAGAGCAAGTACTCCAAGCCCTAAAGCAGCCCCAAACCCTGATCCTTCGTCCACCATACTTTACAGTTGGGATGAGGTTTTGATGCTGGTGTGCTTTGCCTTTTTTCTCCACACATAATGCTGTGTGTTCCTTCCAAACGACTCAACTTTCATTTAATCTGTCCACAGAACATTTTGCCAGTAGCACTGGGGAATATACAGATGCTCTTTAGCAAACTTCAGATGAGCAGGAATATTTTTTGGACCACCATTTTTCAGTGGTGTCCACCCACGAGCATCATTCTTGTTCAGTGTTTTATATATTGTAGATTGGTAAACAGATATGTTTGCAAGTTGCAGAGATTATTGTAAGTCTAGCTGACACTTTAGGATTATATGTTCATGGGAGAGAAAAGTAAAAGATTAAAGGATAAAATAAATGGTAAATATTCATACTAAATCTATTAGTGGTGTACCACAGGGATAAATATTGAGCCATGTCCTTTTTAATGATTTTATTAATGACTGTCACGAACAGCACTCACCTGAGCCTGCGTGATGCGAGTGTGACACAGGGTTAACCCAAAAAACAACCGCCTGGTCTGTCTAAAATGATTAAATCCTTCCTTATCTATGCCACACACTAGTTTTGCGGTACTAACTATGCCACCACCAAGGTTTTTGCTGACAAGATCTGATACTCTTATTTAGGAAGCCTTTGGTTCTCCCTAGCATTAATCTAGCACAATTTCCTTTAATCAGAGTTCACATAAATCACAATGTTCTCCCCATTTCAATTATGTAGCGTCTCAGCCAAACTGTCGCATGAATTCGTAATAACACAGAGACTTGGGGCTAGATTTACTAAGCTGCAGGTTTGAAAAAGTGGGGATGTTGCCTATAGCAACCAATCAGATTCTAGCTTTCATTTATTTAGTACCTTCTAAAAAATGACAGCTAGAATCTGATTGGTTGCTATAGGCAACATCCCCACTTTTTCAAACTCGTAGCTTAGTAAATCTAGCCCTTGAACTTATTAAGTACAATTTAATATGGAAAATACATCCACAATGCTTAAGATAAAACAGTTAATAAAAAGTCATACAAATATAACGCAATTGTTTCTTATAAAAAAAAAAAAGGATAAAACACAGACTTGATACCTCACTTATAATCAAGTTTCTGGTGCTGGGAGAAGCAGGAAAAATGGGACCCTCTTCAATCTGAAACTGACTTCCAAAGAGTGACCAACCAACTTACATTTACACTACAGTTTTAAAACCAAGCTGCAGGGCCCACAGCCCCCCTTCCTGTGAGGTCAGAACCAACAGACTGTAGAATGCAATTTATGGTTTTATGATTCTGCTGTAGAAACACCTTTAAATCAGGTTTTTGTCCCTCTGTCCTAACTTTTCACCAGTATGACTTACAAACATGATTTTACCTCCACACAACATGTCATAAGTTTCCCTTCATCTGCATACCACACATGCTTCTGGTAAGTATGATATTGGAGAAAATGGTATGATATTTATATATACCAGCCCCCTCTGGATAGTTTAACATAAACAAAACCCATTGATCTAAACAGCTTCTCTGAGAGCCATGTCACACTATTTCTAGGAATTAATTCACAAACACATATTTGCAGATTTATGCCTAAAAATTAGCTTGCACATGACAATGACCTAATAGATATCCTAGAAAGTAAAGTGTTGATTCTTGCTGGTGACGCTAAGCTATGTAAGGTTATTGGCAAAGGACAGGATTATAACTTGCTAAATAAAAATGCAGACAAAATAGCAAATAGGGCAGTGACCTCAAATGAAAATGAAAGAAGGAAGGCTAAATTATAAAGATAGGTTGGAAAAACTGCATTCACTTTGGAAAAAAAAGACACCTCAGACGTGATCTAATTATTATCATAATGGTCATTGTTCATTAGTAAGACGCCATTAAACCCTGCAGTGTTTTCAATACAAAGATTTGTCTAACAATCATTTTGTATCAAAGACCATAGATAAGGGGCAATAAATTGAGAGAGGAAGAAATATGGCTTCACCGCAAGTATCAGATGGGGTTCTTTATTGTAAGGTTGGTTAAGCTGTGGAGTTCCTCACCACATAAGGCGGTGAAAGCAAAATTAGTTCCATAATTTAAAAAAGTTGGATTGCAAAGGTATATGTAGCTATAATTAGTAGAGATGTTCACTGACCCCTGTGAAGTGGTTTTGGTTTTGGTTTTGGATCTGGATTAGCTTTGTGTTTTGGCTTTGGTTTTGGCAAAACCACCCTTGTGTGTTTTGGTTTTGGATCTGTATTTTTTTTTTTGCTAAAATAACACAATTTTGTTCTTTTTTGATCCTACATTATTATTAACCTCAATAACACTAATTTCAAGTCATTTGCAGTCAGTTTTGACCACCTCACAGGTCACAATATTATTTTCATACACTTTTGGACAAATACTGCAGCGATCTGGCTGGATGGTAAGCGACAGAGAAATGACTCAAACACACGGCAGCAACGCAGCTCTCCTTTTTGTATTACCTATATAACACTGTAGAATTTTACTGCAGAATTACACCAACCCTGACAGCACTAGTTTTTTTATTTTTATGCAATGAGTATTACCAACGCAGCTCTCCTTTTTGTGTGTTACCTATATAACACAGTAGAATTGGACTGCAGAATTACATCAACCCTGTAAGCACTATTATTTGTATTTTTCTGCAATGAGATTTAACACTGGAGCTATGGAGCTCTCCTGAATGTCACTGATTACTTTGTTTAACACTGCTACCATCCTCCTCTTTCAATTCTCTAACTTTCTCTAACTTTGCCTGCCCAACTGCTCTACACTCTATGCTACCCCTTCTGTGTCCCTCTCTCAAATGCTAGATCGCCGTGGAGGGCGGTATTTATAGATTCCAAAACTCGTGAGATTCGAGATCCAACGACATCACAATGACGTTTTGCCTCGTTTTCGAATCCGAAAAAGCGCGAAAGTACAGAGCCGACTTGGCTTGGTACTCGGATCCCCTAAGTTCGCGTGTGTTCGGTTTCAGAGGAACCGAGCCTGAGCATCTCTAATAATTAGTAAAGGATATTATGGGGAATGTTGAGTCAAGGAATTTATCTGTGTCATATTTGGGGACAGGAAGGACCTATCATACTGGGGATTTGGTTCTGCCTTCCTGGAGACCAACATAATTAATGAAATAACTAAGTATAGTCCTTTTTCAACCATATTAACTATGTAAATAGGTATTTATTTGTATGTCTATACCCTATATGTAATTTTTGTGCATGTGTGTCACCAAGTGAATTTTAAGGTTTATGTTTACATCATGGTCCATGAACCGGCCCTTGGGGAAACACTTATTTTTATTTTTTTTGCAGTTCAACCGAAAAATATGCATGACTCAAAGATTAAAAACATCACTTTACATATACATCAAATCCAATCTACTACCACTTAAGTATAAACCCATTCAGTAGATTCAACTTTTACATTTTTCTTTAAAATACTGCTCAGTTTATCATGAGAATGAGAGAAAATTGGGACTGCCTTTACTGCATTTGTCACTAATATATTTTTGAATATTTTATTGCATTACTTGAAGCATGCCTAAAAATACACTTTGCCATACAAAGTGTACCTGGTAGGTGCAAAGGACATACTGTGTGCTCTCCTGAAAAAAAAAAAGTGCCTTCTACATGCACCTTTTCCCTGGCTGTATATAATTCAAATAATCCCGACCTGCAATAAAAACATGTTAGGATGTGAATGCATTGGCCAAGTCATAAGTCTAGACTGTACATGGAATGTGCCCCCCTCCCCCAATCTAAGCAGCTCACCCCTGAGCAGGTACAACATTGTTCACCCCAGCATGAAATACCACCTGGCCCACAAATCCATGTGTTCTGTGACCAAAATGGGTACATTTCACCAAAAATAGGCACATGAAGTCGCAAAATGCAATTGCAATTTCGTAAATAACCCTTAATGAGGGAATTGGTAGATGTGCTGCTTTTGCCTACCTCATCTCCTACTATCTAAAATTGAGTAAACTGATTTGGTCAAATTTGGATTCCTTTTTAGAGGGGGACTTACATTAGAGTTTTGAAGACTGTGATATAGTGCAGTGACTGTATTTCATTACTATTCACAACATTCACTAGGGGGACCACTCCCCGCAGACACCATTTTTTTAGACAGATCATAAAATTACGTAATAGTTCAGAATAAAGTAGCTAACTACAAAAAAGCTTAATCAAAAGTAGCTGAGATAGGTAGCTGCGACAAAAAATGATCAGAGTTAAGGTCATTAACAAAAGGAACGTGAATGTGAAAGTTGCAGGCAGTAGTTAAATCTGTTTATCAGGATTCCTTATTAAAAAAGGACTTAATAATCAATTGTCCATGCATTTAATCACTTGCAACATTTAATTATATTTGATATTACGAAAGAAACATTTAAATTGATATCATTTCCATTTAACAGAAAACTATTTTTTTTTGTTGCAGCTTAAGCTAAATATTAAGATGAGGTTTTATGCAATGAGGTGATGGTAAACAGTAGAATCAACTGGTTGTATATACACCACCTCTCAGCCTAGTGAGCGAGAGGCTACAAAATGAAAAGTGTACCTTACTGTTAAAAATATGCAATGAGTAAACAGAAGGGATGGTGGAAACGTATTATCATCCTGAGCATAGAAAGGACGAACTACAGTATTGTATTTCTAATTCATGGATTGTTTCAGTAAATTGCCCCCATTGTGTGGATTATTGTGGAACAATAAATGAAACCAAATGACATAAATCAAAACAAAACATAACATACTATTAATTGTTATACACAGCAAAGGTATTTTACAGGTACAAAGTGCAAAATGGCAGGTCAGTAGCACAAATGCAACCTGACATACAGCTTGATTTGTGAAAGTCTCGGACATATACTTATATACAATTTCAGCATGGGGGGGGCGGTTAGGGTGTAAAATTGCTATATTTGTGGAAGAGCCGAAGTTTGCACATTCAGACAAGCAGCAGGACTTATTGTTGTAAAGGAAACCAACTAAAACTGTTTAGTCCAGGGGCTGGTTGAGGATTTAAGGGGTCACACTAACATTTTTTTAATAATATTTATTTTGAATGAGCCCTGGAAGGGGGACGACACTATTATTTCAGTCTTGAAAATATTGAGTTTAAGAAAGTGCTGGGACATCCAAGATGAGATGGCTGAGAGGCAGCAGGATGTACAGGACATAAGGCAAAGAGAGAGGTCAGGGGAGGAAATATAGATTTGGGTGTCATCAGCATACAGGTGGTACTGGAGGCCAAAGGATCTGCTGAGGTCACCATGGGAGGAGGTGTAGAGGGAGAAAAGCAGGGGCCAAGACTCTTGGGGAACTCCAAGTTAGGTGGATCGGATGTAGAGACTAGAAAAGAGTGGTTGGAAAGGTAAGAGGAAACCAGAAGAAGATAGTGTTACAAAGGCCAATAGATTTGAGAGTTTGAAAAAGGAGGGAGCGGTCAACAGTTTCAAAGGCAACAGAGAGGTTGAAAGGATGAAAGGATAAGAAGGTAGAAGAGATGCTCATTAGTGAGAGCTGTTTTGGTGGAGTGGAGGGAGCAAAATCAGCATTGGAGTGTGTCAAGGTAAGAGTGAGATGGTAATAATGTTAATACCAATGTCATGGTAATAATAATAATGATAATAACAATTGTTATTTCATATCATACAAAAACATTTGCTATAAACCATGCACAATGCAATATGCATTATAGCACTGTTATTCGATGAACAAACTAATTATCAAACACAATATTTAGTTACTTAAATACATTAGAAAAAGTCTTAAAACAATTTTCAGGCAACTTTTTTAATCAGCTTTAATTGTTTTTGCTTGCTTTACTCCAACTAAATACATTGCTTTATTATTCTTCCTCCTCCATTTATCCTTTTTTTTTTTACCAAAGACTTCATGTCATCTATGCAGAGTTATTAATTGTCATTGTCTTTTGATATAACACACATTGGCTTTAGCCACCTGTACCTTTACCACTAACTAATAGACTCTCCAAAAGGCCCAAAGGGCCAATAGAAACAAGTCTCTATGTGTAAATTATTTATACAATGGTACACAGTTTTACGATACTGCATCCAAATTATAATCAGACACCCTTGCCAGTTTTTTCATAAAACATTTAAATTTTTATAATATTGGCATAATCTTCTACTTAAATGATTGGCGAACAGAAGGTCAGACAGCGCAGAAAAAAAAGCGTGAATATAAAAGTATAACATAGAAGTGTGTGCCATGGTAGAATAGTCAGCTTTGCTATTATTCTTCTATTTGTCCAAACAGCTGTCATTCTAACCATGACTAAATATGCTGTACCGAGCAGCTACGCATAAGGGATTATTATTTAAATATACTATAGCAAGGTCAGCTGAACATTTTATTTTGTGTGCAAGAACAGATGTTAGGTGAACTAGAACACATTAATATTGAAATCATTTAGGTAATTAAACCTTTTTTGGGAATTACTCAATAAGATGTATGTTGATGAAAGACAATAAAGCAATACATACAATAAATCTACATATAACTTGCAATAATCAGATGACGGAAAACCAAAGCAAGGAAATATGATCATCTATCTGGCTGGCATAACAAACCTGAACTTTAAGCAAAGTCGTGAGTAATCCATTTTTAAGTCTATTTAACCTTTACAAATAACCAGCTTCTAATAACAAACAATATACACACAGTGCTCACTTACAATGCACAATACAACCCACGAGTTCAAACTATGGGTTCTTCTCCATACACTGCACGCTGCAGATAGCCGGCTCTCTTGTTTACAGCAGCAGATGCAATATCTGAAGCATAGCTCACAGTCAACCAGGTCAAACCTCACAGCGTGACTTGCCTTTTAGATGTACTAATATTCTATATTTGTAAGCTGATAACATGATCTCTGGAAGCCCACATGCCAGGGCCTTGTGTATGATAAAATATCAGGAGCACATAAATCAACGTACACTACAGGGATGCAGCATTACTAGGACAGCATCTATCGCTCATTGGTGAAGAAGACCTGATAAATTAAATGTTATTCAAATAAACAACCTTGCATCAGTGTAAAGTCGGATTCTTTATATGAACAACAAAAACATGTATTATTTTACTTGGAAGCCAAACTAGTCTTTTACATAAAATCCTGCTTTTTGCATGACTATATTAAAATCTGAAATAAAATATTTAAAAATAATAAAATAAATAAATAGTGTGAGTGTTGGGAGCCAGAGTATTTGTGGTGGGGATGGGTCAGGGATGGGAAACACTAATGGTTCCCAGCTCCCATCAACACCAGGATCCTACATATGTCCCATGACATTATGGGACAGGTAGGCTTAGGAATGTTGCTCTAACATTGTTGTGGAGCTATAAGTCCAAGCATATTCATGCTAGGACATGGAATTCCACACTAGCTCTATTCCACACTAGCTCTACTCCACACCAGCTCAAGGAGTCTCGCTATATCGCAAGAGCTGGAGAGACACAGGTTTCCTTAGCATATTGTAGAAAATAATAATAATAATAATAATAATAATAATAATAATAAATATTAATTTAGAAAAACACACCAAAACATTCATTATTTTTTGCAAATAAGCTTTATTAGGGCAGAAAGTTCAACCTTTGTTTTATTCATGCCAGTCGGTGCTCAAGATCCAACAGTGTATTATAATTGAAGCTATTGAAAACTACAAAAAAATCCTCCCATTCAAAAGGGTGGGTGGAAAATGCAAATTTTTTTACCCACCACTTTTCATGCATCTGCTACCCAGGGACCCTAGAGAGGTGGTATTGTTGAGGAGCCTCTTCATTTTTCAATGCTGGGGATTGCTTGTAATTAGCAGAGAGGGGCCACCTACCTACAGACATGAATGATCTTGCTCATATGAAAACACAGGAATAAAAGTTTTTAAAAGTTATTCTTAACCTTATTAACCTTTATTTATATAGCACTAACCAGTGCTTGAAGTAGAAATTTAGAAGTGACGGTATCAAAAATGTAAGTGAATGGAATTTTGTAGATTTCTAATGAAGGCAGTAATAGACGTGGCGGTATGGTATACCACCATATAACCCCCATTACAACCACTAGCGCTAACATATTATGCAGCACAGAGAATGTTTAATCATTCACAGCCATGACTGCCCCAGTGGAGCCTGCAATCTTATTCTCTGTCATACATACCTTTAACCTACCAGTCTGTGTTTGGAGTATGGGTGAAAACTGGAGCACCCGGAGGAATGCATGGAAAACATGGGATGAACATACAAACTCCACACAGAAAGTGCCACGGTCAGAATATAAACTGTAGTGTAGTGACACAGCAATATTAACCAGTGTGCCACTGTGTTATCCTATAATCAAAGTATTGTCATATATGTTTATTTTAATAAATTTAAAAAACATTTTACATAAATGTTTGTGACTGTTATATGAATCAACTTCTCATTTCGACTATGTGCTCCTTTAAACATTCAAAAGATTAAACATAAGCTTTCAATCTCCTACCAACATCACTCCCTGTATCTGGATTATATATAGTAAGAATCTTAAGAATACATCTTTCTTTCAGTCATTTTCTAGCTGTATCTAACACAGTATTACAAACTCTGCCTATACAACCGAAGAAATTATCTCATTTTCTAAATATAACTATGAAGGCATCTATAACATTTTTAAAGCAGTCCGTGTACTATCCAAGTCTCTGCCAAATATAGCATGGACTAGACTTACCCAGACAAAACAATCTCAGCATTCCCACTTTGTTCTAGAAAGGACATTCAGTGTTTCACCTTGTATTAAATTTCTTTTTACTGTACTGTCAATGTCAGACAAACATCCTTTATGGGGGTGGAGAACAATTACTATTTAACAGATTGACTGTCTTATTTAATCTCTATGCTGAACCAAAAAATTGTCATGATGTTTATTTGTCCTGTATTTCTCAACTACATTGAACTTATCTAAAAGGGGATCAGCATCAAATACCCGTCTTTTTAAAGGGAACCTTTAGCAATGTATATATGTGTATATATAATATATATATATATATATATATATATATATATATATATATATATATTAGGACCACGGCTATCTGATGAGTTTTCAGAACCGGACTAGTAGAGGACCAAACTCTATGGCAGTGGAAACTTATCAGTGTCACGGGCACTAGGAGTCTTTGCCCAGGATATCACCAGATGATGGACTTACCAGAGTAATATAGCTGGTACTATGGTTCTCTGGTAGCAGGGTGACAACGGAACAGGAGAATCAGCAGATGGTGAGAGAATGCTCAAAGAAAGTCTATAACTAGCAGCAACTGGTAATGAGTAGATGAATGTACACGAGGAACCAGATGGACAAGTAAACGTGAGGAGAGTCAGTGGTCTGCATGCAGCAAGTTGTACCACTGCTATAGTGAGGAGGAATGTCCAGGAGTAGCGAGGAGGTAGTGAGAGTCAGTGGTCTGCGTATAGCAAGTTGTACCACTGTCTATAGTGAAGGAATGGATTCCAGGAGCAAGTAGGTAACGGGGAAGTCAGTGGTCTGCGTATGGCAAGTTGTACCACTGCTTATGTGAGAGGATACTAGAAACTGGTGTCACAGGGAAACAAGAGTCAGTGGTCTGCGTCAGCAAGTTGTACCACTGCTAGATATATGTAAGGAGGGGCACGAGGAGATGAATGTAATGCAGAGGATACACGGGGCACACGGAACTTGATCCCACGATGATATCCACAATACAATAATAACTGACAAGCGCTGCTTGAAGTATACAAAGTCACTAGAGCGATCCAGGTAATAGAACACAAAGTCAATAGTCACAATAGCTTCAGTAGATAGAAGACTCCGGAGATGAACACAACACAGTCCAGACGGATATGCAATACAAAAGCAAAGTCAATGGAAGGTATGCATACCGCGGTTCAGGAGAGCAGGCTGTCAGTGAGACGTGCAGGGATACCTGAACGGCTGAACGCCGGCAGGAGGAGAAACCACTGGAAGTTGGAAGCGGTAATCCGGTTGGTGCAGCGCACGGCAGGTAACCAGTATCAACGGAGCAATACTCAGGAAGCAGTAGTAAGTAAAACTGGAAACATGATGAACACGGGAGAGTTGAGGCTGTCTGGTATCCGGCAGTAGTAGCGGAGGCAGCGGAGGGAAGACACGCTGAACACGGGAGAGTAGAGGCGGTCTGGAATCCGGTAGTAGAAGCAGATAGGAATCAGTGGAGAGCTGACACGATGAACACAGGAGAGTTGAGGCGGACAGGAATCCGGCAGCAGTAGCAGATAGGAATCAGCTGAGTGCAGGCACGATGAACACAGGAGAGTTGAGGCGGACTGGAATCCGGCAGCAGTAGCAGATAGGAATCAGCTGAGTGCAGGCACGATGAACACAGGAGAGTTGAAGTGGTCTGGAAACCACAAACGTAGTAGACGGGATTTAGCTGGAGCTGAATACACGAGGAAACACAGGAACACCTTCAGAGGCTCATGGGGAATGAGACTCCAAGATCAGGCAACCAGGTGATGATCACAGGTGGTTTAAATAGGGAGGGTTGCCTGATCATCCAATCAATTAAAAGCAACAGGTACTGAAGGTTTAATAAGGGCTGCACATGCGCAGACCCTCAGGATGGCGGACGGACACGGTTCCTGAACACAGGAGAAATGGCACTCACAGTCCGGTGAGTGACAATCAGGATAACAGCAGCGCAGGGTAGGAAACCGGAATGCTAAAGGCAACAACCAGGGACAGGCCTAGGTTGTGGGTCCATAGCAAGCAGAAAGGTCAAGAAACAAACCGAAGGTCAGGACAGGTAGCAAACACAGAGAATCCAGGAAACAGGCAAAAGGTCAAAGGACACAGGCAAACAAGCAGGGTCCAGAAAACAAGCTAAGGTCACAAAAGCGAAATCAGGTCACAGATAGATATGAATCTAGGAGGTGCAGGGTAGCTGGTCAGCAACTAGTGTCACAAGCACTGTATTCAGTAGGAAGGCTAAGCCCTCCCTGCCTTATATACTAATGACAGCCAATGAGCAGGCCAGGGTGAACACTCCTCCCATATCCACAGGAGGTAGCAATATATTCATAGTGCCTCCTATCTCTGGAAGTAGGTAAGTGTATTCATTAATTAAATAAATAATTTAACAACTGCGCACACTGACAGGGTGCAGGAGGAAGCGAGCCGCGGCGTCCCGCAGCTCGCAACAATATATACTGAGAATAATCCTGAAATCCAGCACTCCTTATTAAATATTTATTATTTTCATTACTATCCGACATTATGGCATTCACTTCCAAAAATATAACATCAAAAAGGCAGTGTGACAAAGTCTAATGTATAATTAACTGTTCTTTACTTAAATAAGCTCAGAGCCATAGAGTACAACTACAGATATTATCTCATTATTCATATCCCATTTTTTAACAAAAGTAATAAGCCAGATAATAATATGGAATTAAATTAAATTGGCATTTTATCTTATTGCAAAGAAATGACCTATATACAATCCAGTGTCAGTATATAGAAAGACTGAATGGAGGGCTAAATAGCCTGGTGTTTTTACAATACATTCCATTTAATTTGAATGGTCTTATCAGTATACATAGTCTGTGTGTTTATTTTGAAACCTGTTTTGCAGTTATTAAAATTATGTTCCGTTTTCACATTCATTGCTGTGCTGTCAGTTTTGCAATGCTCTATTTTTCATTGTTGGAGTTTCCTAATAGTACATAATGATTCAATGCCAGTCACTGAATCCTATGTTAGAACACCCTGCTTTATATAGTCTTATATCTAACTTGTTTGTTAAAGATTTAACTATTTATTTATAAGCAGGTGAATGGCAAAATGTTTAAAGTCATAACAGCAACACCTCTGGTAACAAATAAGTACGGCAGGCCTGATATAAAATAAGAACCGATTCATAACATAAATAAAGTGACTATCCCATATCTGACTTTTATAGCATACATTTCTGGGCTGAAGGAAGTAATTGTTGTACAGGCAAGGACTAGCTACACCCACCCAAGTATTGACCAATCTGTGAGGCTCTTTGTTTTTACTATAATTCTCACCTGTTCAAAAACATCACAGTATATCACAGATCTAACATGACAATACAAAAACGCAATATTTCACAACCGTAAGAGTAAGGTCCCAAATCCTTTCATCTGTAATTAGGTATTTAAATATAAAATGGCTTAAGATCATTAGTTCACAATTTCCATTAGTCTGCTAACTTATTATATCCATATTTATCACCTACACAATGGTAGCAATATAGGTGGCATAATTTGAAATAATGAAAAAGAAGGCAAGTTATTCCATCCATATTAACTGGTGATAAACATATTATATTATTTGAAACTTTTAGAGAATATTAACAGTAGAAATCCGACTCTTTTGGTGTCATCCACTATTTTTGGTGCCTCTGTAAGGTTACACTCAACAAGCTGTAACCCCAAACCTCCAAAAAGATAAAATATTCTGTAGAAAGACCAGAATCATTAGAAGGAAACATCAGATCCCCATAAGGTAAAAATCATGTCCCTAAAAGATCAGCCCCCATGGGCTGCATTGGCTTTTGGACCATTCTATAGAGCCCTCTTAGAATGTAAGCAGATAAATGTGTAAGGGTAGACTGATATATGAATGCTGTGGATCTGGACCTCTAAAATTTGGTCAGCTGCAGACTTAAAGTGGGTAACTATTATTTTGGATTTGCACTAGAGCTAAGAGATCAGAGAGTGATTTGCAGGTTGTAACTATTGCCTTCACCCACTGAGTTTCAGCTTTATTAATGAACTGTGTCATGCTTTACCATTAGTAACCTTCTGATCTAGAGCACTTTTTTTTATGATATCTCTAATTCAAGATAAGAATTTCAGTGTTCAGTTGGGAAGAATTTGAGGGACTATTTGATCACTTAGCTATATCTGCTTCACTGCTATTGTTTAATCTATAAAACCGGCTACATACATCTCCTAACATGGCTGACGTTCACGTGATTGAAGTACATGCTGTCCACGGTGTAATTTATGTAACAACAAGAGGGATTTACTGTAGTGGATTGGACGCCTTCTTCTGATATCCCAGGACAGGCTCTCCTACAGATAGGACTTGATGAATCATTCCCAGTATCCATATGAAGTCCCACAGTGACCAGTTACATGAGCCTCTATTGTTATGTATACCTCTATAATGCTTCTTTGTGTGTGGATGTACTCCTACTTGTTTGCAAGTGCTTCAAAGTCCTCAGAATTGTCTCTAGAAGATCAATCTGTGTCTAGCTATATTGAGTTTGTTGAAAGAGTTAAATCATCATCATCATCATCATTCCGTAGTGCTTTACAATTGGGGACAAACATAATAAACTAATAAACAAACTGGGTAAAACAGACAAAGAGGTGAGAAGGCCCTACTCGCAAGCTTACAATCTATGGGGCAATGGGAGATTGACACATGAGGTTAAGTGTTCATTTTGCATTTTGGCCCAGCCAGACTGCAAAGGCAAAAGTGACTCATAAGCTCAATGAACCGTCACACAACAATGTTGGTCAGGGGGCAGCTGTCCCGCGTGAAACTGTGTAACAGGCTAAATGTAGCGAGGTTAAGAGGGTGGCCGAGGAATATTATAAGCTTGTCTGAAGAGGTAGGTTTTCAGAGAAGGCTTGAAAGTTTGTAGACCAGAGGAGAGTCTTACTGTGCGAGGGAGAGAATTCCATAGAGTGGGTGCAGCCCGAAAAAAGTCCTGTAACCGGGAATGGGAGGATGTAATGAGGGTGGATGAGAGACGCAGATCTTGTTTCGAATGGAGTTGCCGAGTTGGGAGATATTTAGAGACAAGAGAGGAGATGTATGTTGGTGCAGCTTTGTTGATGGCCTTGTAGGTTAGTAAAAGTATTTTATATTGGATTCGGTACAAAACAGGCAGCCAGTGTAGAGACATACAGAGTGATTCAACAGAGGAAGAACGATTTGCAAGGAAAATCAATTTTGCCGCAGCGTGCAAAATAGATTGTAGAGGTTTGAGTCTGTTTTTGGGAAGACCAGTAAGGAGGGAATTGCAATAGTCAAGGCGGGAGATGATGAGTGCATGAATTAAGGTTTTGCAGTGTCTTGTGTGAGATATGTGTGAATTCTGGAAATGTTCTTTAGATGTATGTAGCAGATATAGAGTCAATGTGGGGAACGAAGGATTGGTGTGAGTCAAGGATTACACCTAGACAGCGAGCTTGTGGGGTGGGATTTATGGTCATGTTATCAACAGAGATAGAAATGTCAGGTATGCTCTTGTTGCTGGGTGGGAATATTATTAACTCTGTTTTAGAAAGATTAAGTTTGAGTTGGCGAGAGGACATCCAAGATGAAATGGCAGAAAGACAGTCAGTTACACGGGACAACACAGATGTCGAGAGATCAGGAGAGGATAGATAGATTTGGGTATCATCCGCATAGAGATGATACTGAAAGCCAAAGGAACTTATTAGATTTCCAAGAGAAGCGGTATAGATAGAGAACAGCAGAGGACCTAGCACTGAGCCTTGTGGTACTCCAACTGCTAGGGGAAGCGAAGCAGAGGCGGCTCCAGAGATATAAAACAGTGAACGAGCGATTAGAAAGGTAGGATGAGAACCAGGATAGAACAGTGTCTTGAAGACCTAGGGATTGCAGTGTTTGTAGGAGAAGAGAGTGGTCAACAGTGTCAAATGCAGCCGAGAGATCCAGGAGAATTAGGAGAGAGTAATGGCGTTCAGTTTTAGCAGTGATCAAATCATTGACAACCTTGGTCAACGTAAGTCTCTGTGGAGTGTTGAGAACGAAAGCCAGACTGAAGAGGATCCAACAGGTTGTTAGCGGAAAGAAAGCGTGTCAGGCGAGTGTAGGCAAGTCTCTCTAGAAGCTTGGAGGGGCACGGCAGCTGAGAGATGGGACGGTAATTTGATAGAGAGTTTGGGTTGGAATCTTGTTTTTTTTAGAATAGGAGTAATCACTGCATGCTTGTATAGTGATGGAAAGATGCCAGTAGAGAGCGAGAGATTACAGATTTGAGTTAGAGGTGAAATGAGCACAGGAGACAGGGATCTACCAATTTGCAAGGGAATAGGATTAAGAGGACAGGAGGTAGAGTAGGAAGATAAGAAGAGCGTAGAAATTTCCTCTTCATTTGTGGGGTCAAATGAAGAGAGGGTGTCAGAGGGTAGTGGGAAGGAATTGAGCTGATGGCTTGTTGAGGAAGAGGATACCATTTCTAGTCTGATCTTGTCAATCTTGTCCTTGAAGTAGGAAGCAAGATCCTGAGCACTGATAGTAGATGGAGGGTTTGGGGTGGGAGGATTGAGAAGATATTTAAATGTATTGAAAAGGCATTTGGGGTTAGAAGCCTGAGCATAGATAAGAGATTGGAAGTATGTTTGTTTTGCAGTGTCCAGAGCATTTCGATAGGAGTGGTAGACAGAAGTATATGTGAAGAAGTCATTAGAGGTGCGAGATTTACGCCAGTGACGTTCTGCTTTACGGGACAGTTTTTGAAGATTTCGTGTTGCTTTTGTGTGCCACGGTTGACATCGAAGTCGACGCGTAGTATGTAGTGTCGCTGGAGCCACTTGATCAAGGGCCATTTCTAAGGTTTGGTGAAAATGGGGTACTGCCATCTTAGGGGATGAGAATGTAGAGAGAGGGGAGAGAAGGTGTTGGAGAGAGGTGGAAAATTCTTGAAGATTAATAGAATTCAGATTTCTGCAGGTATGAGGAGGCTTGGTAGAGTTAGACAGTAGAGAGGTTAGAGCAGTGGGGGTGAGTAGCTGATAAGGTGATGATCCGAGAGGGGGAGGGGTGTGTTAAGAAAATTAGAAACTGAGCATAGTCTAGAGAAAACAAGATCAAGGCAGTGGCCATCCTTATGAGTAGATGATTCAATCCACTGGGAGAGGTCAAGTGAGGAGGTTAGAGAGATTAGTTTGGAAGCAGCTTTGGAAGGTGGGTTATCAATGGGGATGTTGAAATCAGCCATGATGATGGTGGGGATGTCTGAAGATAAGAAGTGAGGGAGCCATGCAGAGAAATCCTCATTAAATTGTTGGTGTGCTCCAGGGGGACGATAGATCACTGCAACACGTGGAGAGAGTGGATTAAAAATGCGAATAGCATGTACTTCAAAAGATGTGAACGTGAGTGATGGGACATTTGGTAGAACTGTAAATGTGCACTGTGCTGAGAGAAGTAGTCCAACCCCACCTCCTTGTCTGCCTTCAGGTCTGGAGGTGTGGGTGAGATGGAGGCCACCATGTGAAAGTGCTGCAGGTGAGGCAGTGTCTGATTGCATGAGCCATGTTTCTGTTATTGCCAGAAGGTTGAGGTTTTTTGAGAGGAAGAGATCATGAATGGAGGTAAGCTTGTTACAAACAAAGCGTGCATTCCAAAGGGCACATTTAAAGGACTTTGGAAGAGGGGAGGCAGGTGATGTGTTTGAGGTTTACTATAGAACGGTAGTGCTCTAATGTATGTGTGTGTGAGGAGTGTGGGGGATCTGGATTAGGTGATATATCACCAGCTAATAGAAGCAGAGTGAGAGAAAGATAGACAAGGGGATTGTAAGATGTGTGACTTTTTATTTTCTGGCGACAGGTGGAGGTTGTACTTGTTAGAGATAATAAATAGGACAGCAGTTCATGGGTGTTGACTAGAGGTGAGTGGAGTAATGCAGGTGCAATATGAACAAATGTTTGTGTTGGTGGAGGGGTGAAAGATGACACAGTTTTAAATATCATACCATGAAAAGAGACAAAGTAAAGCAATTTGTTCCACATTGTGATAAAAGGAGTTAAAGCCAAAAAAAGTTAGGGGATTTTAATGAATTACCTCTTTGCAGTGTTTCATATAGAAAGACAAGTAATGCAGAAATAGGCTGGGGCAGATGTTGCTTATTGCTGGAAGCAAAATCCAGTCAAATGTAGTCAAATGTCTGTCCAACTGTGTTGTCTAACTGTGCATTTTCGTCCACTTTGTGAGAAAATCCCACTTAGTGCAGAAATCACACACGTCTACCCCACATAGACTTAAATATAAGTTATGAATATTAAATAGAGTTAAATATGTGAGGATCCACCGCAATACCAGCTACAGATGACAGGTGACAGAGCACTGTCAAGACAGACAACTGCATGTTCTCTTTGTTAAAGGTCAAGTCAATTAGGACTATGAGACCTTACCCGTATGCAGGCTTTGCATGACTCTCACTTCTACCAAAAAGATGGAATTTCATTTATCTGTTGGTGCTTCAAAGAGTTTTTTTTTATTACCTGCGTATTGATTTTGGCTTTGTCCCTCATTAATCTACAATCTACAACCCATTCATGTCGCCTTCGTCCATCTTAATTTTACGATCTCCAGCTTGGTGGGTAGTGATGTGTCTCTGATAGCTACCCCAGATGACTGGTTCTCTGCTGGGAGCAACCAGCACCATGACACTTGTTTAACTAATGTTTAAAAATGCAAATTTTATAAAGAAAACTCATTTTAACGTGATTGATGAACCTCAAAAATGAATGGCGAACTGCAACCTTTGGATGCTAAGTATGATCGACAAATGTGAGCCGCAAATTTTGAACTGTGAATGAAATTTTTGATAAATTGACAATTGGGCCTCAAACATGTTCAGGTTGAATGAACCAATAAAATTAATTTGAGATACAAATGGGTTAGAACTTCCGAGCATCTAAAGCATCACTACTCAACAATCACTCATTTTAGAGTGTTATCAAATATACTTTTTAATAATAGGTAAGCAAAATAATTTGGCACATTTTGAAACTTGTGATAAGTCTGAATTGCGAATTTCCAGATATTTACAACTTTTAGCAATATTTTTGATAACATAAATATGGAAGAAAATATGAAAGATGTTGCCTTTAATTGCATGTGCTAACCTGTAAAATATTCTTTACATGTAATAAGTATATTTAAGAAACAGAAAGGGGCTCAGTTAGAGTTGAACATACATATTTTTTTTGTACAACACATGTATTACCATACTGCATATGCTCGTCAAAAATGCATGAGCATACTTTCGTATATACATTTTTGCGTATCATCGTATTCTCTTATGTTTGGAGAGGTGGAACAGTGGTAAGGTAATTTTCACATGACTGTGATACAATTACTACCCTGAGGCATGGAAATAGCAATTAGAGATGGCTGCACTTTAGATCAGCTCTGTGTCTTACCTTTAACATAATCATCTTTTCACAAATATAAAACCGTTAAAAATTGCAAAGGTGGTACCAGAGCTTAATCCCTTACCCAAGATCAGAATTTACTGAAATACCATCTCAGTTTAGCTCCTGGACCCAGTGAGTTTGGATGCTATTTCTCTTTTGGTGATCTATACAGCCTCTCTGGTGACAACAGCTACCACCACAACTTCTGTGTGTCAGGCGCCGTCCTGCTTCTGCCACTAAACAGGCGCCTGCCTCCCTGCAGAATCGGCGTCCCGATGCTTAGGTACGCTTTGCCGTTCCATTCACATGCGTACGCTGAGCTTGGCAACCGTCGCATAGCAACATGACACTGTTTCTGTTTGCCATCAGTACGCATGCGCAAGGCACCACGGTCCATCGCCCTGCGACTTGCTGGCGATTGGTTGCGGTTTTCCCTCCAATTCACCTGTTCCTTAAGGCCTACCAACCATCCACTTAACCTCTCATCTCTTCTGTTTCTCCCCTGGCCCCATTTTTTCTCTCCCCTTTGCTTCACTGGCTCCCTTCTGTGCCTGATTTTGTTCACCCTCCCTTAGGATGTAAGCTCGTATGAGCAGGGCCCTCTTTCCTCCTGTCTCCATACCTGTTCTTCCGCTCCATCTCTACTGTATTTGTCTGCCCGGAGTTTCTGAAGTATTGGTATTTTATGTTTAATGTTCTGTACTGTTTTACCCTGTATGGTCTACTGTTTGTACTGTGTATGGCGATGCGGGAACCATGTGGCGCCTTACAAATAAACAATAATAATAATATTAATAATAATTGACACACCTATCAGGGATCTCTCTCCTCTTTTTAAGAAGGCCATTTGCCTGCCAGAGTATTTGGTCTTCAGCCTTGCTCCAGTGTTTGTTCCTGTGATATTGCTTATTGGATTCTGACCCCGGCTTGTTCCTGACTTCTCCTTTGGTTCCTGATTTTGGCTTAGAGTGATTATTGGTACTGACCCGGCTTCCTGACTATTCTCCTGCTTCTGAATAGGGTCTATCGGTATCTCTGGTTCTGACCCAGCTTGCTGACTATTCTTCCATCCTGCATCCTGGTGGGCCATCACCACTGCCTCAGTCCTTGCGGAGGTCCCTGGTGAAAACCAGGGGTGTGTTAGACTCCGCGCCTCAGTACTCAGTAGCGCCAACTGCTGGCAGGTATCACTGACTCCACCTTGTGATTCTGACACTGTGAACATGGAGAACAACTGTCCTGTGTCTGTGTGCAGCAGCAAGCATGATACCAGAGAAAATACCAGGCACACGGAAACTCTGAGATGGGAAATAATCACTGCCGCACATGCAGAACAAGACTGAAAGCCTTTTTCATAACCAGAACAGGTAGGAGGTTCAGTTGAGAAAAAATTACAGTCATGGTTGCCAGCATCTGACTGTGAGAACATGAGATCAAGAAATCCAGGTACTGTCCACCATGATGGGCAGGAGATTACATCCAGTAGGAGAGACTAAAGGATGATTGAGAGGAGTTTAGATGCATAAGTGTCAGCAGGGTTGTAAATTGGGGTAATCAGATCCCTAAAAATAATAATGGGTTGGTCAGTCGATATGAAGTTGTCAAAGATTTGGAGACACAAAGGCAGAGATGGATGTATACAGGACAATGACTTTGAAAGTGCAGTTAGGGAAGAGTAGGAAGCCTACTCCATCACTACTGGATGGAGGAGTGTGGGCGAGGGAGAGACCCCCATATGAGAGAGCAGCAGTGGAAACAGTGTCATACGGGGAGAGCCATGTTTCAATAATGACAAAGTGGCTGAAGGAATGAAGTGGAATAGTTTATGGATCTGCATGTGTTTTACAGAACTAACTGTTCATGATGCTCAAGATTGGTAGGGAGGAAGGGAAGAAAACAGAAAAATGGAGATTGGAAGGCTTAGATGATCGTGGTGTGTGGAAAACTTTGAGCTGAAAGGAGGTGGGTGAGAAAGAACAACAGGGAAGGTTATAAATGGGTGTGAGGTTTGTTCTAGCTTATGTAGATTGCAGAGAGACGATAAGGAACAGATCATTTTGAAGGTGCAGACAGGTGAGAAAGGGGATAGTGTAAGTGATGAAGGAAAGCATTGAGCTGAGATGTGGGAGAGATGGAAGGTGGAGGTAAGTAGGAGAATGGTAGATTAATGTGTGCATGGATGTGTGGTGAGAGAGGAGAAGATATGTAATGTGAGAGGTGAGAAAATAGAGGGATTGTATTGAGTACCTGAATCAGGCTGTACAGGACAGTGGAGAAATGACAGGAGTAAGTGGTAACAATTACTAAAAATGCTGCACTTTTTAGTAAACTAAGGTGTGTTTTAACTATACCAAGTGTGTGAGACTGCAGAAAAAGAAAGTTAACTTTTTTTTTTCAAATACTTTTTCTTTAATTAAACATAAAAGATGCTGTGTTTGAAAGTAAATTAAAGTATTTTAGTGTAGAAAGCACTTTTTTTTCACAGGTAAAAAGGTTTCAATTTATTTCTATTAGAAAGATTTTAATATCACTTAACTTTCTGAAAAAAGTAATGTTCATTTTTCCAAATATATATTATATTGTATAATATACTATTATATATTACAGAAGAACTTTTTTTTCCCATAAATTGAAAAACCACCTTGCGAACCATGTAAACATTACCAGTTCCAAAATGCTCTGCCTAAAATCTACAGTCTATTAACTTCCTATATGTCCACAACTAAACTACTTGCTGATCCACCAACTAATTACTCGCAGTAATTTAAAAAAACACACCACAATGAACAACCCTCCCAACATATATACTACCCATCCAACAATACATTATTGGCTCACGGGCATGAAGAGGTATGATGAGGGTGAGAAGGTATTTTCTAATGTAGTCAATGTACAGTAAGGGTGTGTCAAAGTAATTGTGCACAGATTCAGACCAGGACTCAGATATGAAAATCTATTTTATTTGCAGGTGGTCAGGGTCAGGTGTAAGCAGCAGGAATTGTTGATGATTAACACTTGATCTAGCAACCCACTTGCAATTAGAGATTTGTGAATGATTTGCCGAATGTGTTGCAACCATAGTTGCCAGGTCATAGATTAGAATTTGATGAATTTGTAGCAACAAAGATACAAACAATTTTTTTATATATTTGTCGTGAAGTTGTTCCTGCTGTATTAACTAGGTTATGCAAGTTTAAAAGATGCTTTATAGCAATTGCGCTCATAACATAAAATTAAAGGTTTTTGGACATGTTAACAAATTGTAGGTAAGTGTCTGAGCGAAATCTCTTGTCAAGTGGATGCTTTTATTCCACTCTGAATCAAGTCCACTAAGTATATCTCCACAGCACCTATTACTCCACAGATTCACCAATTTTGTCTGGCAACAGATCTTCCTGATTTTCACTGTTTCTTATGAGATGAGCATGGTGGTTTTGAGGAAGAACCCATGGAATTGGAGAGAGCTGAAGCTGTGGTAGGAAATGACCTAGCCTATAGCCTGAACTTGTCAACCTTTAAAGGTACCTGGGAAAGAGGAAGATGCACTCAATCTTTTAAAAGATGCACACATGGGTCTGCTATATGCAATGCCATGCCCAGCAGGAGTAGCAGCACTTGCAACAGACCTGGAGACCAAATACACTGCTTTCTCCACAACCATCCCTTAGATTATGCCATTGCACCTTTGTAAATAATGAAATAGGAAAGTAGTCCCCAATCATAGTGAATCAGCCAGTCTCAGAATGCTTCATTGAAGAAGGCAAAGGTAGAATATTTTGTATTCATGAAGATTGAAAGAGTCCTTGGATCTTCATGAACTTATATGGAATTCCCAGATGAATGTCTTGGAACTCATTTTTGACTTCTTATAGTATTATTTAAGTATGAGCGGGCTCGGGTTCCACAAATCCGAGCCCACCCGAACAGTGCGGATCCGACGGGATCCGAGCACTGTTCGGGAACTTCCGGGCGCCAAACGGAGCCAAACCGAGGCTATGACATCCAAGTCTCGCGTCGGATCTCGCGAGACTCGGATGTCATAAATACTCACCTTGTGGGCGCCATCTTCATTCTGGTTGTGATCACTCGTGAGTGAGGTTGCAGTTAGGGAGCTCCTGATCAGTTTAGTGGTTCTTTGTGCTTTGTCCAGTGCTCTGTCCTGCTGAGTCAAGTGGTGCTTTGTCCAGTGCTCTGTCCTGCTGAGTCCAGTGGTGCTTTTGTCCTGTGCTCTGTCCTGCTGAATCCAGTGGTGCTGTGTCCTGTGCTCTGTCCTGCTGAGTCCAGTGGTGCTGCCTGTGTCCTGTGCTCTGTTCTGCTAAGGGCATTGTTATTTCAAAATTATTCAAAAGTTATAAAAAATTGATTTTTTTTTTTATAAAAAACCTATACAAAAATAATTTAAAAAAATTATACAAAAATAATTGAAAAAAAATATAAAAAAATTAGTTAAAAAATACTAGGTACTGATATTTCAAAGTCAAACTACGTTCTCTGTTGCTGCTGTACCCAAAAATACTAGGTACTGCTATTGAAAAGTCAAACTACGTTCTCTGTTGCTGCTGTACCAAAAAATAATAGGTACTGCTATTTAAAAGTCAAACTACGTTCACTGTTGCTGCTGTACCAAAAATAACTAGGTACTGCTATTTAAAAGTCAAACTACGTTCACTGTTGCTGCTGTACCAAAAAATACTAGGTACTGCTATTTCAAAGTCAAACTACGTTCACTGTTGCTGCTGTACCAAAAAAAAATGGGTACTGCTATTTACAAGTCAAACTACGTTCTCTGTTGCTGCTGTACCCAAAAATATTAGGTACTGCTATTTAAAAGTCAAACTACGTTCACTGTTGCTGCTGTACCCAAAAATAATTGCGGCCTTAACAGCTATGTTGGTGTTAGACGTGCATCCGGTGTCCGCCATCTGTGCAGTGGAATTCAGACCAGTTTGAGGAGGTAGGAGCAGCCATCTGTACAGTGGAATTCAGACCAGTTGGAGGAGGTATTGTGGCCCGGTACCAAATTGGGTACCGGGGCCACTCCACTACGCAGTCCAGATAGATGCGTATCAGATATTAAAATACGTTGACTGTTGCTGCCAAATCAAAAATTAATTAAAATGACCTGTCATCGTCGAAAACAAGAGGTAGTGACGCACTCGAACTACACCCTTTATATGCTGCAGAGGATGTAGGAGCAGCCATCTGTGCAGTGGAATTCAGACCAGTTGGAGGAGGTAGGAACAGCCATCTGTGCAGTGGACTTCAGACCAGTTGGAGGAGGTATTGTGGCCCCGGTACCAAATTGGGTACCGGGGCCACTCCACTACGCAGTCCAGATAGCTGTGAGGTGTTCAGAATAGACTTGTCACTCACCGGACTGTGAGTGCTTCTTCCCGGACATTTAGGAACCGTGGCCGTCCTCCATCCTGAGGGACTGCGCATGCGCAGCCCTTTCTATACCTCCAGTGTATGTTCCTTTAACTTAATTGGCAGATCAGGCAACCTCCCTATATTAAGCACCTGTGGTCATCACCACATTGCCTGATCTTGGAGTCTCATTCCCCATGAGTCTCTGAAGGTGTTCCTGTGTTTCCTGTTTATTCAGCCCTGCTGATTCTGTGGTTTCCAAACCACTTCTACCTCTGTGGTTTCCAAACCACTTCTGCTACTGTGGTTCCCATACCACTTCTACCATCTACTGTATCATCGTGACTGTGAGCTGATTCCTATCCGCTGCCTCCGTGCACTACAGTCTTCTAATCACTTCTACTCTACCATTTATTATTGGGACTGTTAGCTGATGCCTATCCGCTGCCTCCGTGCACTACAGTCTTCAACCTGCAACTCGTCTGTGTTTCATCATCGTGACTGCTAGCTGATTCCTATCCGCTGCCTCCGTGCACTACAGTCTTCAACCTGCAACCCGTCTGTGTTTCATCGTGACTGTTTGGCTGATTCCTATCCGCTGCCTCTGTGCGCTTCAGTCTTCAGTCCTTGTCAACGCTCCCGTGTTTCCTTGAGTCTGCCTCCACTATTGCTACCCGCTATTCTCCGTGATCAACAGTGCCTGTTCAACTCTGCTCTCCCGTGTCCCATCGTTACTGCACCTGCTGGTTGCTATTGGCTACCTCCGTGTTCCCGCAGAGACCCGCTGCTGCTACTCCTCAGCACTACTCATCCATCTACTGCTGATCCGCTCTCCACGCTTTCCTGTGTTCCCTGCTGGTCTACCTACCCGTGCGCTGCACCTACTAGACCACCGCTTCACCCATCCAGGGACTTCGCATCCTGCCGGCCTCCTGCCGTTCAGGTATCTCTGCACTCCTGTCTGACTGCCTCCTGAACCACGGTATGCATACTTCTCATTGACTGTGCTGTGTATTGCATACCTTGCTGGACTGTGTTGGTTCTCCTCTGGAGTGTGCTATCCGCTGAGTCTATTGCCATCATTGACTGTGTTATCTTATGCTGGACTACTTCAAGAGACTTTCTATATTGGCAGTATTGTTCAGTCATCTATACATTTATATTGTGCATATCACTGTGGTTCAAAGTCAAGGTGCCCGTGTATATCTTGTGTTGCAGTCTCTCCCCGTGCACCTCCTCACATATATATTCAGTGGTACAACTTGCTGAAGGCAGACCACTGATCCCTGTTTCCTGTATCACCTGTTCCAGTATCCTCTCACATAGCAGTGGTACAACTTGCTATCGCAGACCACTGACTACCCGGATACCTCCACTTGGATTCCACTCCTTCACTCAGACAGCGGTACAACTTGCTATCTGCAGACCGCTGACTCTCATCACCCCCTCGTTTCTGTTGGACATTCCTCCTCACTATAGCAGTGGTACAACTTGCTACCGCAGACCACTGACTACCTTCACGTGTCCTTTGTCCATACAGTTCCTCGTGTATTACTACCTCCATATTGCCAGTGCTGCTAGTCATAGACTTTCCTGAGCATCTCATCATCTGCTATTTCCTGTTCCGTGATCACCCTGCTACCAGAGTACCATATTACCACCTATACTGCTCTGGTAAGCCTATCACCTGGTGATCCCTGGGTAAAGACTCCTAGTGCCCGTGACAGTAAGATCAGGCCATGACAGACCCAGATACGGAACCTACTGCTAAAGAGATGCTGCAGCATCTGGTCAGCCGTGTGGAGCAACAGGATGCTCGCCAACAGCTGTTACTTCAATGTTACCAATCGTTAACCTCCCAAGGAACATCTGGACAGACTGTTACAGCTAGTATTGAAGCTCCTGTGCTTTCCTCCGTTTCCCCAGTGCCATCCCAGGTGTCTACAGCTCCTACGCTTCACCTGCCTACTCCGTCAAAATATGACGGGGACCCCAAAACTTGTAGAGGTTTCCTTAACCAATGTTCAGTCCATTTTGAACTCCAACCTCAAAATTTTTCTACCCATCGTTCCAGAGTGGCCTATCTTATCTCATTGTTTTCTGGACAAGCCCTGGCTTGGGCCTCCCCTCTGTGGGAAAGAAACGATCCAATTCTACAAGATAGTGCCAAATTCATTTCCACGTTCCGAAGTGTGTTCGATGAACCAGGTCGTGTGACCTCCGCTGCTTCCAGCATTCTTCGTTTGCGACAAGGCTCCCATACAGTAGGACAGTATGTCATTCAATTTAGGATCTTAGCCTCTGAACTTCAGTGGAACACTGAAGCATTAGTTGCCGCCTTCTGGCAGGGGCTCTCCGATAAAATTAAAGATGCACTGACTACCCAAGAGCTTCCTTCGTCACTAGAAGATTTGATCTCTCTTTGCCATCGTGTAGACATGAGATTTCGTGAAAGAGAATCTGAGAAAACAACTTCTGCTAAAGCACCTCTTCGTTTAAACCCTCAATTTCGTCCAGTTTCACCTTCTGTGATTCCCATGGAGATAGGACGTTCCAAATTATCTTTAGAAGAGAGGAAACGAAGAGTAAAGAATAGACTCTGTATCTATTGTGCTGATTCCACACATATGCTCAGTTCTTGCCCTAAGAAATCGGGAAATGCCAGGCCCTAACTAGTTCTGGAGAGGTGAAGTTAGGGTCCCTGGAGTCCTCTCCATTGTCTATGAAATCTAAAGTCTGCGCTTTTGATGTTACGATTTCCTTTGCTACCAAATCCTTTGAGTCACAGGCATTGATTGATTCCGGAGCAGCAGGAAATTTCATTTCTAAATCACTAGTGAATCAATGGTCCCTACCAGTGATCACTTTAAAAACACCCATTACTGTGACGGCTATAGATGGATCACGTCTCATCAATGGTCTCATCACCCAGAGTACGTCTCCAGTAACCCTTCAGATTGGGGTACTACACCATGAAGAAATTTCGTTTTTAATTCTTCCTGTTACGACAAGTCCGATTGTCTTAGGCCTTCCATGGCTTCAATGTCACTCTCCCCAGATTGACTGGCGCACCCCTCAAGTTACGTCTTGGGGGCCTGAATGTCACCATCGTTGTCTCTCTCAAGTTATTCCTCTTAAAGTACAGCAATCTTCCATCTCATCTTCCTCCCCGGGACTCCCTCCTCAGTATGCTTCATTTGCCGACGTGTTTGATAAAGCTCAGTCTGAACGTCTTCCTCCTCATCGTTCTTGGGATTGTCCGATCGACCTTCTACCTGGCAAGACTCCTCCCAGGGGTCGGGTCTATCCTCTCTCGTTACCTGAAACTCAAGCCACATCTGAGTACATACAGGAGAATCTCCAGCGTGGGTTCATTCGACCTTCCACCTCTCCCGCTGGAGCTGGGTTCTTCTTCGTCAAAAAGAAGGATGGATCATTACGCCCTTGTATAGATTTTCGTGGACTCAACGCCATTACTATCAAGAATCGGTATCCCATTCCGCTGATCACTGAGCTATTTGATCGCATCAAGGGAGCTCGGATATTTACTAAGTTGGATCTTCGTGGTGCCTACAATTTAATTAGAATCCGTTCCGGTGACGAATGGAAGACCGCGTTTAACACCAGAGATGGGCATTACGAATATTTAGTAATGCCCTTCGGGCTGTGTAATGCCCCCGCGGTTTTCCAGGGTTTCATCAATGAGATCTTTCGGGACTTATTATATGTATGTGTCGTTGTCTACCTGGACGACATATTGATCTTCTCACAGGACCTGCCTTCTCATCACCAACATGTGGCAGAGGTCCTCTCCAGACTACGGAAAAACTCGTTGTTCTGTAAATTGGAAAAATGTTCATTCGAGTTACCCCAGATTCCATTCTTGGGGTATATAGTTTCCGGAGTTGGCCTGAAGATGGATCCAGACAAAGTAAATGCTGTACTACATTGGCCTCAGCCAACTACTCTTCGTGCCATCCAGCGTTTTTTAGGTTTTGCCAATTACTATAGACGCTTCATTCAAGACTTCTCATCCATTGCATCTCCCATTGTGGCCTTAACTCGGAAAGGGGCTAATACTAAGCAATGGTCATCTGAGGCTCTCCAAGCCTTTCAAATCCTCAAAGAGTCCTTCTCGTCTGCTCCCATTCTGCGACAACCTGATGTGACACTCCCCTTCTTCCTAGAAGTAGATGCCTCTAATGTGGGCTTAGGAGCTATTCTCTCCCAACGCTCGGAGCAACAAAAATTACATCCTTGTGCCTTCTACTCTCGGGGTCTTCTGCCCGCAGAGAAAAACTATACTATCGGGGACAAGGAGTTGCTGGCCATCAAAGCTGCATTAGAGGAATGGAGATACTTGTTGGAAGGAGCTCGCCATCCGGTGACGATCTTCACGGATCATAAGAACTTGTCATATTTGCAATCTGCTCAATGCTTGAACCCTCGTCAAGCAAGATGGTCTCTTTTCTTTTCCCGTTTTGAATTAATTATAACCTTCAAACCAGCTGCTAAGAACAAGAAAGCTGACGCTCTATCTCGAGCTTTTGTGACGTCCTCTGATGTAGAAGAGGTTCCCAACCATGCTATTCTAGACCCCAAATGTATTTCTCTGGCTGCTTCATCCACCAAAATGCTACCATTTGGGAAGACCCTCGTGCCTCCTACTCTGAGGAGGAAAATCCTTTCGTGGTTCCATGCCTCTCGTTTTTCTGGACACGCCGGTGAACATAAGACCTTTGAGATTCTCTCTCGTAGTTACTGGTGGCCTTCAATGAGGAGAGACGTCAAAGAGTTTATTGCTTCCTGTGATTTATGTTCTCAGTTCAAATCCTCCCGCAGAACTCCAGCAGGGTTGCTGCGACCACTACCCATTCCGTCCAAGCCTTGGACCCATATTAGTATGGATTTCGTTACTGATTTGCCACCAAGTAAGAATCACAATACTATTTGGGTAGTGGTAGACAGATTTTCGAAGATGGCTCATTTCGTCCCTCTGTCCGGTTTACCTTCCTCGTCTACTCTGGCTGAACATTTCATTAAAGAAATCTTCCGCATCCATGGATGTCCGTCTGAGATTGTGTCAGATAGAGGAGTACAATTCGTTTCCAGATTCTGGCGGGCCCTTTGTAAAACCTTGGGCATACGATTAGCACTCTCATCGTCTTACCATCCGCAATCTAACGGACAAACGGAACGAGTCAATCAAGATCTTGAGACTTTTATTAGGATGTTCTCTTCAGCCAACCAAGACAACTGGGTAGAATTGCTCCCTTGGGCTGAATTCGCCCATAACAACATGTACCATGAGTCATCATCCAAAACTCCATTCTTTGTGGTCTACGGTCACCATCCGTCTTTTCCGGAATTTCCTGCCCTCCCGCCCACCCAAGTTCCTGCTGTGGAGACTGCTTGTCAGACCTTCAAAAATATCTGGTCTCAGGTCAAAACCTGTTTAAAGAAGACATCTAACAAATATAAGTCTTTCGCAGATAAGAAGAGGCGGGCTATTCCACCACTAAAAATTGGAGATCGTGTCTGGTTATCTACCAAAAATATTCGTTTGAAGGTTCCATCTATGAAATTCGCCCCTCGTTGTATTGGTCCATATAGGATCATTCAAGTTATCAATCCAGTATGTGTTAAACTTCTTCTTCCTAAGAATCTTCGGATTTCCAATGCCTTCCATGTGTCCTTGCTCAAACCTCTCATCATCAACCGTTTCTCGACTCCTCCCTCAGCACCGCAGCCAGTTCAAGTTCATCAGGAGGAGGATTTCGAGATTACTGAGGTATTGGATGCAAAAATTTCGCGAGGAGTCCTCCGTTTCCTCGTTCATTGGAAGGGCTTTGGTCCTGAAGAGCGTTCATGGATCAAAGCTGAAGATCTTAATGCTCCTGCCCTTCTGAAGAAGTTTTATTCCAAAAATCCGGACAAGCCCGGTTCCAGGCGTTCTGTGCCCACCTTTAAAAGGGGGGGTACTGTCACTCACCGGACTGTGAGTGCTTCTTCCCGGACATTTAGGAACCGTGGCCGTCCTCCATCCTGAGGGACTGCGCATGCGCAGCCCTTTCTATACCTCCAGTGTATGTTCCTTTAACTTAATTGGCAGATCAGGCAACCTCCCTATATTAAGCACCTGTGGTCATCACCACATTGCCTGATCTTGGAGTCTCATTCCCCATGAGTCTCTGAAGGTGTTCCTGTGTTTCCTGTTTATTCAGCCCTGCTGATTCTGTGGTTTCCAAACCACTTCTACCTCTGTGGTTTCCAAACCACTTCTGCTACTGTGGTTCCCATACCACTTCTACCATCTACTGTATCATCGTGACTGTGAGCTGATTCCTATCCGCTGCCTCCGTGCACTACAGTCTTCTAATCACTTCTACTCTACCATTTATTATTGGGACTGTTAGCTGATGCCTATCCGCTGCCTCCGTGCACTACAGTCTTCAACCTGCAACTCGTCTGTGTTTCATCATCGTGACTGCTAGCTGATTCCTATCCGCTGCCTCCGTGCACTACAGTCTTCAACCTGCAACCCGTCTGTGTTTCATCGTGACTGTTTGGCTGATTCCTATCCGCTGCCTCTGTGCGCTTCAGTCTTCAGTCCTTGTCAACGCTCCCGTGTTTCCTTGAGTCTGCCTCCACTATTGCTACCCGCTATTCTCCGTGATCAACAGTGCCTGTTCAACTCTGCTCTCCCGTGTCCCATCGTTACTGCACCTGCTGGTTGCTATTGGCTACCTCCGTGTTCCCGCAGAGACCCGCTGCTGCTACTCCTCAGCACTACTCATCCATCTACTGCTGATCCGCTCTCCACGCTTTCCTGTGTTCCCTGCTGGTCTACCTACCCGTGCGCTGCACCTACTAGACCACCGCTTCACCCATCCAGGGACTTCGCATCCTGCCGGCCTCCTGCCGTTCAGGTATCTCTGCACTCCTGTCTGACTGCCTCCTGAACCACGGTATGCATACTTCTCATTGACTGTGCTGTGTATTGCATACCTTGCTGGACTGTGTTGGTTCTCCTCTGGAGTGTGCTATCCGCTGAGTCTATTGCCATCATTGACTGTGTTATCTTATGCTGGACTACTTCAAGAGACTTTCTATATTGGCAGTATTGTTCAGTCATCTATACATTTATATTGTGCATATCACTGTGGTTCAAAGTCAAGGTGCCCGTGTATATCTTGTGTTGCAGTCTCTCCCCGTGCACCTCCTCACATATATATTCAGTGGTACAACTTGCTGAAGGCAGACCACTGATCCCTGTTTCCTGTATCACCTGTTCCAGTATCCTCTCACATAGCAGTGGTACAACTTGCTATCGCAGACCACTGACTACCCGGATACCTCCACTTGGATTCCACTCCTTCACTCAGACAGCGGTACAACTTGCTATCTGCAGACCGCTGACTCTCATCACCCCCTCGTTTCTGTTGGACATTCCTCCTCACTATAGCAGTGGTACAACTTGCTACCGCAGACCACTGACTACCTTCACGTGTCCTTTGTCCATACAGTTCCTCGTGTATTACTACCTCCATATTGCCAGTGCTGCTAGTCATAGACTTTCCTGAGCATCTCATCATCTGCTATTTCCTGTTCCGTGATCACCCTGCTACCAGAGTACCATATTACCACCTATACTGCTCTGGTAAGCCTATCACCTGGTGATCCCTGGGTAAAGACTCCTAGTGCCCGTGACAAGACTGGAAATTAGTGGAAATGATTCTTATTGAATGTTATTGAGGTTAATAATAGCGTAGGAGTGAAAAAAACGGGATTTTAGCACTTTTTATGCTTTTTTAAAAATAAATCAGAACCCAAAACCCTAAATCAGAACCAAAACCTTTCGTCGGGTGTTTTGGCAAAACAAATCAGAACCCAAAACCTCAAGCTAATCAGAACCCAAAACACAAAGCACTAAAAGTGGCCGGTGCACACCCCTAGTATTATTATTATTATTTACAATCACTGGTACATAATCTTATGTATAGTATATAACATATCCAATATGCTACTTATACACAATTAAATTGGAATCAGCAAAAAAAAAAAACAGAACTCTGTTAAGGACAATGTAGGATGAGATTCTCAACTGCTAGTACCTCTTCATTTTCACTTGTTATGGTCCATAGTACTCTGTTGCACCCAGGACTTAGGTTCGGGTAGTGCCAGTTGTTGATCTAGCACTTGCCTGGTGGAGAGGACGAACATAGTAGGAGGTAATGAGCAACCAGTGTCATGAATCGGGGTCTTAGCTCTGTTTACGCCACTCGGCGGCATCATATCATCGTCCATCTCCCTTCTGTCAGTATGCAACATTCCAAATCCTGAGACAAAGCATGACATCTGTCTGTTGCGCTGGAGAATGCCATCTTGAGTGAAACATTTGCTGCCTCCTGCTTATTCTGAGTAGCTGACTTTGTCCACCAATTAGCTCCATCTGCTTTCTATAAAAGTCACCTTCTACTTTCAACAAATTGCCAGTGCAGCACTTTCCAAGTTCCTGGTTCAGCTTACCACTGTTTGTTACAGTTCCAACGCCTAGAACCAGGCATCAACTCCTAGAACCGCTTCAGAGGTCTTCGCCTATAGGAACCGCATTTCCCGTAGAGCTAGATGCGCTCACAGGTACTCTGATGCCCCCAGGTCTTGTACTCTAGTAGTAGGAGCTGATACCCGAGAACGTAGCGCAGGTGTTAACACAGAGGTGGAGTGAAGATTCCGGCAAGGTATATTTGGTAGCCGGCAAACAGCAGCGTCTAGATCCAGGCCAGAGGTCTAAAGGTCACAGGCAGTACAGCAGTGTCGAATTCCAGGCTAAAGGGTCAGGGTCACAGGAAAATCAGCAGCGTCTAATTCAAGCAGGGGGTCAAGGTCACAGGCAATCAATCAGACTCAAAATCCAGGTAAAGGTCGGCAACAGAAGAAAGGAAATATCAAATACAGCAACACAGCAGGAAAATTTGCAAGTAGCAGGGACTATAACCGGCAGGGGAGGATTTCCCCTCCCTGCCTTATATACTGGCCAATGAAAAATAACAGAGGCACAGGGTAATGTAATTAGCTACCTGGCTAATCCTTAATTTGCGCATGCACCCAGCTGCGCTGGATGCTGGGACGCAGCACTACACAGAAAGAGCGTCCGGACCATTGCCTTTGCAACGGCCGGGACAAGCCAGAAGTGACGTTCTGGTCGTCATGACGACGGCCGGGGCGCTGAGCCATGGAGGAGAGCGAGTCGCGGCGGTGCTCAAAACCGCTGATGCTAGTGACACTGTTGTTGTTGTTTATTTGCTTCTGTACAGATTCCAGCCATTAACTCTTTGTGTTAATTCAGCTTCCTTCTGTTACTACAGTTTTAGTATCTGTGCTGTTCAAAGTCCAGCCAACTGCCCTTCGTGAGCATCTAGCTTTCTCCTACCTATTCCTCTGACTCACCTACTGGCCATTTGGGATGGTAGGTTACTGCTTTGATTATTTCAGCTTCTGGAGCCATCTCTGTGTCTCTAGGTATGGGTTTCCAGTTTCAGGCTTGACTAGGTTGTGTGTTCCGGTATGGTCTGATCCCTTTGGGGTTGCTCATCCCAAGTCCCTACTTTCAACTCAGGACCCAGGCCCTGAGTCCTGAGTTGCCCAGGGCCAATTCCAGGTTTACTCAGTTCATGAGGTAGCTACCTCTGGTATTTCTCTACCTGACTTAGGAGCCTTTCCAGTTCCAGTCTTGGTATGGTAATCCTCTGAGTTTCTGGATTGTCACGTGCCATCTCCGCACTGACACTTGGGGCAGGAGACGGACGCCTGCACCTTCCAAGCAACCACGTCCTGTTGCCTAGCAGCAGGACACTATTGTCAGAAGCCGTCCCCGCTGATCTCCTGTCAGACGGGGAACGGACGTCTGATCTCTCTGTCAGCCGCTCCGGGGCTTCACTTCCGGATTCTCGGGCGCATGCGCCCTGTCCTCTGTCCCGTTGCTAAGCAACGGGACGCCGCTACTCCACGAGGTTCCGCCTCTCCCTCTCCACCAATCAGTGCATCCAGACCTCTATTTAAACCTGTCTCTAGCGCCATTAGGGTGCCAGAGTAACAGGTTCACCACCAGTGTTCCTGGCTTCAGTATCCTCCATTCTTCTGAGTATCCTGCATTTGATTACCTGTTGTGACCCCGGCTTGGCGACCATCCTATTCTTCTGTGTGACCCATACTGTTCTGTGACTTCGGCTTTGGTGACTACTCCTTTGGATTACCCTCTGTACCTGTTATTCCCGATTGCTGTGACCCGGACCGTCTGACCCTTCTACACTACACTGGTGACTGGCTAATAGGGCCGCGACCTGCGTGCCCTGTGCAGCGAAGTCCAAACCTCCTTGCGGGGATCCCTGGTGAACACCAGGGGCACGTTAGACTCTGCGCCTGTTAGTCCAGTAGTGCTAATACCGGTTAGTGTTTGCTCCACTCCAATATCCATAGGCCTGCGGCCTGACAGCTATCTCTGCTCACCTGTCTGCAGCCAGCATGTGTTACCGCCAAAATCTTCCTAACCCTATCAGGAGGCACCTTAGGGTATATAAAGCAGCCTCTGACACATGTCTAGTGCCAGAGTATTTGATCTTCAGCCTTGCTCCAGCATTTGTTCCTGTGCTGCTGTTACTTGGATTCTGACCCGGCTTGTTCCTGACTTCTCCTTCGGTTCCTGATTCTGGCTTAGACTGATATTTGGTATTGACCCCGCTTCCTGACCATTCTCCTGCTTCTGATTTGGCTATATCCGTTCCTCTGGTTGTGACCCGGCTTGTTGACTACTCTTCCATCCTGCATCCTGGTGGGCTGTCACCGCTGCCTCAATTGTTACCTCGCCAGCTGACTGATACTGAGGGCCGCGACCTGCGCGTCCCTTGCAGCGAAGTCCATACCTCCTTGCGGGGGTTCCTGGTGAAAACCAGGGGCCTGTTAGACTCTGCGCCTCAGTACTCAGTAGCGCCATTGGTATCATCAGGTATGGCAGGCAGGTATCATCAATTCCACAGAGTAATTCTGACATGGATTTTGAGGGGTACAGAGTATCTGACTGTGGCTTCTAACTCTCAGTTCAACCAACCATCTTTTAGTTCATCAGGTCAAGGTTCCAGTTGGTTATTCCTACGAAGTCCAGTCCGATATTCTTGCTCCTGTCATCTGATAATCATGAATAGAGTACACCTTCTCTCTGTAAGCAAGGTCTTTATCCAGCCTCCTAGTTTTCACTGCACCTCTGCTACAGCTACTCCCAATAGTCCTGAAATGGATCCCAGAAACCCTATTCCCGTGACAACCAGAATATAATACCAGAAGTCTGAGCCAGGCAAGCAAAGATTAATGCATAGCAGTCTGGCACTTGTCTGATGGAGTTGACAGCTCAAAGGTAACAGACAATGAGTAACTAGAATGTATTTGGCAGAACTCAGAGTCTGACAGGCAGGGACAAGGAGCAGAGAAGACAGCAGAATCCTCTCAACAAGCCAGGGGTCAAGGCAAGTAGAGATATGAGTGCAAATGGAGAAGACAGCAATTCTTATAAACAATTCAGGTCAAACACTGATAGCAGAAGCGGTCAGGATACAAGGCACTCTTGGTCAAACAGGAACTATCTTCAGCATTGGTATGCTGCCAGTAAGAGGTTTATAAATGCAGCAGCATCAATTAGAACTGCAGGGTGATTAGCTGCATGAGTGTGGTAGGTGATTGCACACCAGACACTGCCAGACTGAGAGCTGAGTGAACCTTGTAACTATTTGCCTAGTAACCAGCTGAATCAGTGAACTGCAGGAATGACCCTACGTATAGTAGTATCTTTAATTGCGCAGATGATAAATCAAATGAACAGGAGAGCTCCCATTTCTTAACAACATCAAATCAGTATTCACTATAACAAAATAGATTGGTTCATAATTAGATACATGTACATTGCCAAAATATTTGGAGATGTAAGACCTTATCGTCGGACCATGTTATATAAATAGCGTATTGTTCACTGTTCAAAAGGACAAACCAGATGATGCTTTTGTTGGTTATTTTAAAAATCAATAATGTTAGTTTACAATTCACTTACATATTTGATCCTTTTTTAATTATTATCTTACACTGTTTAGGGACAATAATAGTGTTTTTTTTAGCCATTGTTCTTTTCAGTGTGTCATAAAATAAATGTTTTCAACTGTCACTAAAGCAATCATATGCTGTTAGACAGTTCAAGGTAATAATATCAAAGTAGTAATAACTATAATGCTGACAGAAAGTCACTAAATGTACAGGAAATGGAAAAAAATAGTATTTTCACTATGTGCTGGCAATACCTTCCTTCAATTATGTCAAAGGGAAATTTGTTGAAATTTTATTCAATGGTTTAAATCAGGGGTGTCCAACCTTTTAGCTTCCCTGGGCCACATTGGAAGACGACGAGTTGGTTTGGGCCGCACATAAGATACACTAACAATAACGATAGCTGATCATCCAAAAAACCATAGAAAACATAGTTAACATATATATTTATGAGAAAAAAAGTTATATATATATATATATATATATATATGTATATATATATATATATATATATATATATATATATATATGTATATGTATATATATCACTTTTTTTTTTCAAATCCCCCTATTCTTACCTCTCAATCGCCCTGTTCAAAAAAATCCTCTCTAGTTATTATACTATAATCACTTTTTGTACTGTTTTGAAGCAATATCAATAAAGTGCATTTAAGCCAGGCATTGTATATCAGGGTGCCCTGACCAGGCCTGCGGTACCTGACATATACACCACTGTGACCCCAAATTGTGACCTGTTTTGCTAATTGCACCACTATGTTAGTTAAGGGATAACTTATAATGGACCAAAGAGAATAATATATAATGCCCCATTAGTATTACAAGTAGAAGTATGTAGCAGGGAGATAAGGTCCATGATGCTCCAGGACCAGGTGACTTTTATTCACTAGTCAGCGTCCCTTGAAATAATAAAAAAAATCCCCCTTAACTTACCTTTTAATTGGCTTGTTCTCCTGTCCTCTTCTCTTCTTTTCTCCAATTCTGTGCTGCTGATTGCTCTTCTCACGTGGGTGACTCCTCTGTGCTACGCTCCGCAATGGATGTTGGGTGTGATGACATCACGCCCGACATTCACTGCGAGCACCGCAACGGAGGAGGAGACAAGGGAGGGAGCTGGAGTACCAGCTGACAGCTGACGTGACCGCAAGGTAAGTATTTTCTTTTCTTTTTTTTGCAGGATTTTTTTTTTCCATTAATAGCGCTGCCCCCTTGCCACAACCAAAACACCTGCTGGGCTACATTTACAGGCGTGGTTTAAATTATAAAAGGGACATCTCATATGAGGAACTCTATGTTTTTTTTCCTTTCTTATCTCTAGTTTGAGTTTTGTTTTTTAATCTGCTATTACTCTATTGGTCAATTGTCACCTTTTGTTTTGTTAAAATAGCCCAGTTTTCTATACTTACATTTTTAAAACCAATATTCATATTTTCATAGAGGTGGCTTAATGTTTATTGTTTATTAACCCTTTCAAGAATTGGCCATTATGTATAGTTAACAATTTTATCATTTATGCTTTTACATATGGATTTCCTCTTTCTTTGTGTATAATTTTGCACATATGTGATTATAAAATTACTTATTTGTTTTCACCTGGTTCACCGTTATATGACAGATTATGAATCTGTAACTCTATGATTAAGCATTGCCCATGGAAAAAACACTTCAGATTGAGGGTGGGGTAAAGGAGTGTCGTGATCTACCCTTTCATTGCATCAATAGGGGCAAATGTTTGTGCCACCGTAGTAGCTGCCATCTTGATGCACTCATCTATTCACTCTCTATATGAATGAAACTTCTAAATATCCAATAACTGAGTCTGATTTTACGCTCCTAAAATAAATTTAGTTTTTGAATATGATGTGAAATAATTTCAATAGAACATACTACGAGAGTAAAATGGGGTTTAGGCAATTAGATGATGAAAAAAAAATAGTTCTGTCATTTATATAACCCTAAAAACAACTTGTTGTCTATGTTAATACAAGCATTGCACTAATCTGTAAATAGAAAACTGTATTTCTGGTATCCATAGTAGCAGATATTAGGCTTCCAGTAATTCACATAACCATGAAATGAAGCCTGAGCAGGATTAGAGGTGTCTGCTAGAGTTGAATTGCTTGCTTCTGCAGAGACTGAGTAAATCAAAAATTGATACAACATAAACATCCAGTAGATTTCTATATCCGTTCTGTAGCATATTAAATATTTGTATTCGTGATATTGAAACATCTAATGTTGTTACACGACTTCACTATATATATATATATATATATATATATATATATATATATACCGTATATATATATATATATGTGTGTGTGTGTGTATATATATATATATATATATATATATATATATACACACACACATATATATATATATATATATATATATATATATATATATGTGAATATATATATATATGTGTATATATGTAAGCGTATGTGTATATGTATGTGTGTATGTATATGTATATATTAGGGATGAGCGCACTCGGATTTATGAAATCTGAGCCCACCCCGAACGTTGCGGATCCGAGTCGGATCCGAGACAGATCCGGGTATTGGCGCCAAATTCAAATGTGAAACTGAGGCTCTGACTCATAATCCCGTTGTCGGATCTCGCGATACTCGGATCCTATAAATTCCCCGCTAGTCGCCGCCATCTTCACTCGGGCAATCAGGGTAGAGGGAGGGTGTGTTAGGTGGTCCTCTGTCCTGGTAGATCTCGTGCTGTGCTGTTTAGTTCTGTGCTGTGCTGTTTAGTTCTGTGCTGTTTAGTTCTGTGCTGTGCTGTGCTGTGCTGTGTTCTGCAGTATCAGTCAGTGGTGCTGTGTGCTGTGCTCTGTCCTTCTGAGGTCAGTGGTGCTGCTGGGTCCTGTGCTGTGTCCTGTTCAGTCCAGTGGTGCTGTGTCCTGTGCTCTGTGCTTCTAAGGGCATAGTTATTTCCCAATATTCCCCTGTGTTTAAAAAATAAAAAAAAGTTTTTTTAAAAAAATACCAAAAACTACTTAAATTTATTTTAATTACCACAAAATTTGCACAACCAATCCTGCAGTATAAGCCCATTGGTACTGCAATATTACCAAGTTCACACATTCAGCAGTAAAAGTCCAGTGGTACTGCAATATTACAAAGTTTACACATTCTGCAGTATCAGTCCAGTGGTGCTGTGTCCTGTGCTCTGTCCTGCTGAGGTCCGTAGTGCTGCTGGGTCCTGTGCCGTGTCCTGTTCAGTCCAGTGGTGCTGTGTCTGTGCTCTGTGCTTCTAAGGGCATAGTTATTTCCCCATTATTCCCAAGTTTTTAAAAATAAAAAAAAGTAAAAAAAAATAAAAAATTTAAAAAAAAATAAATAAATATAATAATTATAACCAAATTTGCAAAACCAATCCAGCAGTATAAGTCCATTGGTACTGCAATATTACAAAGTTCACACATTCTGCAGTATCAGTCCAGTGGTGCTGTGTCCTGTGCTCTGTCATGCTGAGTTCCGTAGTGCTGCTGGGTCCTGTGCCGTGTCCTGTTCAGTCCAGTGGTGCTGTGTCCTGTGCTCTGTGCTTCTAAGGGCATAGTTATTTCCCCACTATTCCCAAGTTTTTTAAAATAAAAAAAAAGTAAAAAAAATAAAAAATTTAAAAAAAAAAAAATATATAATAATTATAACCAAATTTGCAAAACCAATCCAGCAGTATAAGTCCATTGGTACTGCAATATTACCAAGTTCACACATTCTGCAGTATCTTGTGCTACATATAATGGAGACCAAAAATTTGGAGGATAAAGTAGGGAAAGATCAAGACCCACTTCCTCCTAATGA